>NC_080735.1:11463916-11576416 GCF_019097595.1 Hemibagrus wyckioides
GTATCACTTTTGATAGATGCTGTCAGCAGCACAACAGTCTTTTCTTGTTGCTTTTCAAATGGAGAGGCAAATAATTTTTTTTAAAAAAAGGAGAGATTCACTTGTCTTGCTCACTTGAACTATACTCTACCTTCAGTTTCAGAAATCCTGTTTCATCTCTCACTGTCACACTCCCACTTCCTCTCTCTCTCTTCAATTTTGTATGCCTTTTTTTTCTTTCTTAGTGCTGGAGTTTTAACTGCCATACAGACAGACATAGTCAGCTACCCAAACAAGTATCGCTAGTAAGCTAACATTCTCATATATGTTGAATGATTTTGGCTGATTCCAACTATCAGTTGTGTGGAATAATATTTTAAACTTAAATTTCATATTCATATATACGAATTAACTTAGCTTAAAACTAAATTGTCCAAGGTTAGGCATTTTTACATCCAAGATTAAGAAAATAAATATAATGCAGAATACTGTATGAATATGTTAAAAATAAATAAATAAATAAAAATAAATAAATAAAATATCCAAAATTCAAAATTCAGACCCAAATGAAAACATATCGCTGTTGACTCACTATTTTGAACACTACAGTCAATTATAGCTTAGCACTCATCACACAGTAATGGGAATACATAATTCCTAGGTCTTGAAATAAGTATACACTTAAGGGCTGTTGACCAAATTATTTTCCTGCCGGGAAAATAATTATACAAGAGCCATTTATCAGCATGAGTGGTTTATGTTCAGGAACAGATTTAATTTGAAGCGGGTTGTTGATGGTGTATCATATTGCCAAAAAAATGGCTTTTTAATTCCAGTTATGAAGCACTTTCTTCTACCCCGTAGCTCCTTAGCACATGAAATAATACCGCAGATGGATTCCCGATTTGAAACGCAACAGATTCTCTTTTTAGAAGGAGAGTGCGGGTCCCTGTCAGTGGCTATGTGATGAAGTGATGAAGCCTGGTTAAATATTTACATTTACCACTCACTTCTGTCAGAACGGATGTGACAAGGTTTCTCCAAAGTCTCGCCTAAGAGAGACAAGATGGAAAAGTTTGTGAGAGATGGCTCTGATCCGACACAGAATAATGACATGAGAGAGTTGAAAAGAGAAACCACTCGCTCAGTTGACGTTTCATGGATTTCGCTACGGGAGAGTAACCTGCAACCCAAGGTGGTCCGACTCATCATTGGGTTTAAAATAGTACTGCTCATTGTTCCTTTTATATGTCTTCAAATGACACATTTCTATGTGAAAAAAAATTTTACTTAAAAAAAATACTGTTGGCGACTTCAGTCAATACCAGAGAAATACTTCTTTTTTTTTTTTCATATTTTCCAGACTATGATTTTTCCAAACACACTGCAAATTCTATTGCATTTGCAGTTATGTATTCTATTTGTGGATGCAAAAATTGTGACATAATTCAAATTAAAATACACATTCACATTTTACCTTATGTATTTTATTTTACATGTCCGGTAACTTTTCAAATGGAAAAGCAAAGTCCATGTACAATTGCCAAAAAATTTTAAACACTTTCGAAATCGTCGTCTGATTGGTTGGATTCAATAGATTTCTCTACTTCTCTCTTTGAAGAAAGAAGCCGGTGTGTTTACAACTGGGACAGTGAGCGCTATAAGGATTAGCTAAAAGCTGGGTTTTTCAAATGATGTAAAGTTCATAGTATAGACTTATTAATTTGCACTTATTAATTTCTTTAAATGAATAATCTATGCTTGCACGCCCTTCTGTTTTTGTGGGGTGTGTACATTTTCACACCCTTAAACATGAAGTTGAACAAAACAAACTGTGATTGGTTGATTTACATGTCAATCAGATGCATTCTATGGCTTTTCTTGGCAAATAAAAGCTGAAATGGAGTCGAGACCTCCTGCAGACCATGTCATGTCGAAACAACAATAGCAATTTGCTATTTCACTTCCTTCTCAAGGCTATTTCACTGTGTTTGCATTTCTGATGCCTTGAACAGAAACCTGTCAAGCAGTGCTGGGGGCAGGACAATACTATAGGACATATTTGTATTTGGAAGTCACGTCAATCACGGTCAACTGCATTTTAGATCGCCTTGAGGTGGACAGTCAAGAAGGAACATTTTCCTAACACCCTTCTGTTTCTGATTTACTTAATACCTCATTTGGACAAATGTTTCCCCAGTGGAGTAATTAACGTTGATATAACTATTCAGTTCAAAATGATACTCCAAATTGTAAAATTTTCTGGAACTGCCTGGTGAAGGAGCTTACATATTCCACTGTTGGTGTGCAAAATTCACTCATTTTTAATGCCCATATTCACTGTTACTGCTCTGTACCCTTATCTTACCATCTGCAATGCTTTGATTGCTATCATTAATCATGAAATAAATCCAGATTGCTGTTAAGTGTCATCTGTTTATTGGCACAGTAGCATGTACTAGGTTTCCGTCACACACTATCATGTGATACAGGTTATAGATGTTGGAGCAAGTAATTGATTTTGTGCTCAATTAATCGTACTTCCTTAGAGTGATACTACTGAGACTACCAGTTTTGGTATCACTGTTCCGAGATATAGCAGCATACTGTAAACAGGTTCTGCTTGGAACTATTACTAAAAGGGGAAACCATTATTTATTGTAGGTTTCCTTTGAGAGACAGAACAAAAAAAGTGTTTAGTAGCTTAGATGGACCAAGTTTTAATAGCTCTTTTCATTTCCTATACATTTTTCATGAGACAGAGTGGCTAGCTCATGTCGTTATACCGCAACTGCAATTGTGCCACAATGCTGCATAAAACTACTCTTTACAGACCTTCTGGACTTTCTGAAATGAGTCTGATTCTCTGCACTTACAGCATGTTATAGTTATTCTACACATGAGCCAGATGATAAGACAAATTAGTTTTGCTCAAGGCAGCAACGTCACAATATTCACACAGAAGAATCTGTGTTTTAGTTCATGATTTACAATAAATTGAGAATGCTTAGAGGTTGAAATAACATATTTCCCTTTTTTTTGTTTGTTTTTAGGGTTATTTAACTGTAGCACTGGCATCCATCCATATACCATATCCATGCTATATCCATCCAAGCCAAGATTTCTGAAACGTTGCTCTGACGACCACCTAAAGCATAACTTAATCAAAGCATATACTGATGGAGATTTTGGTAAAGAATGCCCTCAGCATTATTACATTACACTACTACACAAAATGGATGAGACAACATAAGCAAGACTATACGAGTCCATCCTGGCAGTTTACATAACATGCTTTCCCCCAGGACTGGAATAATTAAGATCAATTTGAAATAATCCAGCAGAGAACGCAGAACGGGTCAACCCAACAGAGAGGCATGCCAACAAGTGAAAAAAAGTGTTATATTTATCCTTGTGGCATTGATTAGGGGTTGATTTTAATTTTCAATTTTAGAGAATTTCTTGCAATGGCATTTCTCACAATAAAGTAAATCATTCAAAATATTTCAAGAAGGCAACAGTTACACTGAGGCCAGTTGCATCAAAGGGCTAGTATCTGAGCTAATCTGGTTTTAAATGGTCTGCTATAAATGTAAGACAATTACAGCAATGCTCATAAACTATTGATATTGTCTGCTCATTAGAATAACATATGTTAATATGGCTTATTAAATATTTGTTAGGTCTTGGTGCCCTGACTACAACACAGAAACTGCACAAAATACCTGAAATTACCCCAAACATTCCAGCATTGGGAATGGCCTTTTTCTTAATCCCTGTGTTGGGAAACCAGATAACTGTGGGGCATTTCTGATTGTTGTTTCCTGGGTAACCCACTTTGGAGTAAAAAGTGCAACCTTGCTTGCATGACTCACAAGCAATAGTCTGAAACACAGAGTGCTTTGTTTCACTTTCTGCTGGGAGTAAGTTGTGTTGCGCTCTGTTGTGCCATGCCATGTTGTGTTGCACTGTGCTGTGTTATGCTGTGCAATGCCATGTTGTGTTGCATTGTCTTGTGCTGTGCCATGCCACGTTGTGTTGTGCTGTGCTGTGTTATGTTGTGGTGCCACGTTGTGTTGTGCTGTGCTGTGCAGTGTTGTGCTACACTGTGCTGTTCAGTATTGTGCTACGCTGTGCAGTGCCGTGTTGTGCTTTTTTTTTCTTTTTTTTTTAGACTATACAGTAGGATTTAAGCTGTGAATAATGGGCTAAGCAGTAGTTGTATGCTCTGTAGCAATCATTATTGTTGTGTGCTTTTACCTAAATGTACACAATTAAGTCTAGTCACAACAACTGCACAACAGATGTTAACTGCTGTGTCTAGGTTTAGGTTTGACCTGGTGCATCTGTCTCCGGATTTGGAAGAAGAATGTTAAAAAAAAAAATAGTCTGACAACTCAGAGACTACTCAGTTCCATGTAACTGAATTTATATTTATATTTATAACTGATCTCTAAACATTTCTAAACTAATATTGGCTACTTTAAAGCTTGTACAGTAAAAAAAATCCCAGTGACTCTGCATTAAGAGCCTTAAAAATGAAACTCTACAGGTGTAAAATGTATTCGAAAAATGCAATTATTCTAGTCTTTACCCACATCTGATTTAATTTCCTTTTTCACACACATTAGTATGCTTTTTGTGGTATGTTGTTAACTTACCAGAACTTTTCATTAACTTTTGAGTTGGCCTACATTAGCCTTAATGTATCATGTCATCTAATTTTAATAATGCATTTCCTTCAGGAAGCAAGCAGTCACGATGCCCATTACAAAGTGTAATGTGACCACTAGGGGAGTTGGTAGACCTTGGACACACACACATAAAACACACAAGAGTAAACATCCACCAGCAAGAAACATACAGAGCTGTGTGGGTGTATGCAGATGTCCATTCTGTCGAAAATGGCATGTAGCTCATATGAGCTGCATATGAAGTCGTAGCCTAAACCTGGCCCGAGAACATAAATTTTACATTAGACCACATTTACATTCATGTTTGTAATTGTCTCTGATTTATTCTGTGGGCAGAAGAATTATCCAGTCTGAACTGTGGCTGCCTGGCTATTTGGCGTGTGAGAACCAGCAAAAGAAACAATAGTCGATATTCATTGAGCTCGGTATTCCAAGTCGATGCCTGACAAACTGCTTTCAGCAGGTGGTCTTGTCTATAATTCCTTAAGTCGCGTTTTGTCTTTTAAAACTGTATTGAATTCATGCCGTGTGAGCAGTTTAACTGACCAAATGATGTTTCCCTGAAGGCATAGCCTGTTCAAAATAGAATTATCGAATCAATACATCACCATGTTTCTATTCTGATCTAAGATCAGACCGAATTATTTCACCAAGGCTATAAACTTGCATTATACAGATATATAGTTGAGCCAAAGCTTTGTACAACACAAGCTCCAGTGAAGATGAGCTTAAAACGAAGGGCCGCTGGTCAGATCTGATGCCAAGAGCCGCCATGTACGTCCTGAGAGAATACTAATTAGTTCCTTTTTGCTGATAATGCTGGGAACCAGTATACAGACCCAGGTCTTGGCACTGATGTCTTAAAGAAGTCTAAGCTGAGGACTTCTTAATTGCCGTATCTATGCAGGACACGCTGTTGCTCAGTTATAGTTGACATAAGACTTTAATTTAAATTTCAGATGCCTTCATTTGAGAGCCGTGTTCTCTTAAATTAATTCTAACACTGGTTAAGCAAACAAAGAAATTATTCAGGCATCTGAAGATAAAAGTGTCAGCGATATGTCGTCTCATTTAATTTGATATGTTTTTTTTTTTTTTGCTTTCTCAGAAATGATAAAAGAATTCCATTACTATAATTCCTCTCTGTCTCCTGTTTTTTTTTTAATCGCTGAATTAATATGATGTCTTGTTCGCTATATAGCTCCTCAGTCACACAGAAAAGAGTGAGTAAGTTGGTAAATTTGACTAACTTATATGAGTTTAGAATCATTCATCAATATTAAACTAATAAGGCTTTTGCCTGCCAGGGTTTTGCTTTATATAATCTGGGTTTCAAAAGCCAGAAAACCAAACGGGCAGGTAAAAACAGCAAACACGCTACACAATTAGAGATTCCCAGACTGTACAACTTATAAAACAAAGGCCTCAGAAATGCAATCTGGGAAAAGAGCAAGACTTCACAAAGAGTAGCTCAAAACTAATCTTTATAGTTTCCAAGTCTAAAGACCAAATGTCAACCAAACACTAAACAAATCTAAAGGGGCAAGAAAAAATAGTGGGATGAAAGGATAAACAATCAAAACACCAGACTAAACAACATGAATAACGTACAGCTCAGATGGCAAGACTTCACAAAGACTTCACTGTTGTATGAAGTTTCAAAAATTGCTACCTTATACAAGATCAATACTGTTTTTAACAACGTTGTAATTGTTATATAGTTGTATAGGTTATAAGTCAAAAAACTAAATGGCAACCAAACACTAAACAAATCTAAACAAGGGTCTGGAAAAATATAATCTTAAAGAAGTCCGGATAAACAATCAAAACACCAGACTAAACAACATGAATAGCAGACAGCTATTCAAACAATCAAAACACCAGACTAAACAACATGAATAGCAGACAGCTATTCAAACCATCAAAACACCAGACTAAACAACATGAATAGCAGACAGCTATTCAAACAATCAAAACACCAGACTAAACAACATGAATAGCAGACAGCTATTCAAACCATCAAAACACCAGACTAAACAACATGAATAGCAGACAGCTATTCAAACCATCAAAACACCAGACTAAACAACATGAATAGCACACAGCTATTCAAACCATCAAAACACCAGACTAAACAACATGAATAGCAGACAGCTATTCAAACCATCAAAACACCAGACTAAACAACATGAATAGCCTATATCTATTCAAACAATCAAAACACCAGACTAAACAACATGAATAGCAGACAGCTATTTAAACCATCAAAACACCAGACTAAACAACATGAATAGCCTACATCTATTCAAACAATCAGAACACCAGACTAAACAACATGAATAGCACACAGCTTTTCAAACAATTAAAACACCAGACTAAACAACATGAATAGCACACAGCTTTTCAAACAATTAAAACACCAGACTAAACAACATGAATAGCACACAGCTTTTCAAACAATTAAAACACCAGACTAAACAACATGAATAGCAGACAGCTATTTAAACCATCAAACACCAAACTAAACAAAAGAAATAACAGATGGTAAGACTTTGCAAAGACTCCACTGTTGTAAGTATAAGTTCCAAAATGTCTGCCCTTAACAATATAACAACAATACAAGAATATCAATACTGTTGGATGTTTGGGGGACAAAGTTAGGGAGGCCAGATTAAGATGGTTTGGACATGTTCACAGGAGGGAGAGTGAGTATATTGGTAAGAGAATGTTGGACATGGAGCCAGAAAGGAGGCAAAGAGGAAGGCCAAAGAGGAGGTGTATGGATGTTGTAAATGAGGCTATGAAGCTAGTGGGTGCAAGTGTTGAAGATACAGAAGATAGGGATAGGTGGAGAAAGAATATTTTGCTGCGGCGACCCCTGAAAGGAAAAGCCGAAAGAAGAAGAAATTATTAATAAAGATTTGATGTTTTGTCTTAGCTCATATGTTCAACTTCCTGTCTATATCTTTACAACAAAGTAGCTTTAACCTAAAAGGCATTCACGGGGTCTTTCAAAAGTTTCATCGTCTTCTATTGACTGATGTTACTGTCTCATGCTTCTTTCACACTTGGAAGTAAATTACTGTTGGATTGCCACCTTTATTATACCCCCTCCCCGTCCTTCTCAAATCCACATGGCAAGAGCCAGCAGCGACTCCTAATCGAATTGTGACACAGTAAGAGAGTGTCACTGCGGTAGGGGGACGATCCATCTTGACGGGGGCCGTTACAATTAATGATGTGAGGGGAAATTATATATTTATTTAGAGCTCATTAGATTTGAAACCCCCTGCGTAGTCACATTCTGCTCTCAAAAGCTCTCCCAGGGGAATGCTTGTTTTGTTTACACTACAGAAGTAGGCTTGAATGAAACACTGCTGATGTCCTTTATAAGGGGCCCAGCTTGTTTTCTGCAGAAAAAACTTTAAATGTGGGATAATCAGTGGCGTAGGAGTTTATTACGATGCTACTCAAAGTAAAGCATTTAGTTAGAGCAAGTTTAGATGGCATCAAGTGGTTGCAAAGTCTTGTATTGGTGTTTTAGCATTTTATGAATTTGTTGAGTGATTTGTGTTATGGATGATTGAATAATTATACAGTGTTACAGGGCTGCTGAGGTGATGTCATTATTTCAGTGGTGAAAAGAGTACTAAACAAGTTGAGGAAAGGAGGTACGTGCTAAGCTAGTAATAAATCTCCTGAATCTGATTAAGTTTAGAAATGTATTTTTTTTACATGTCTACAATTATCACAACTAATGTCATAATAACCATGACAGGCTTCATAAACATAAACCAAGCAATATCCAAAAAAGGGGAATATTAGCTGGCTAGCTAACAGCCAAATTTCAATAGGTTACTTGGCTTATTAGCTAGCTAACTTATACTAATTCATACAGTACATGTTTCTAGAGACATAGATATTTATTTAGCAAAGATTATCAAAAATGCCAGTTACCCATGACCAGGATCATTAACTATAGGCTGTAGTTTAATACAGAGCTTTCATGCGGTATAACATCAACAGATCTGGCTAGCTAGTTTTAGCTTCACATTTTTAACAGTTGTTGAGCAATGAATAATGTTGATATGCTGATATGTCCACAGAGTTCTGGTTCATTTAAAGCATTTTAAAACTGAAGATAGCTGACCAATTGAAGCAGACACTCATCATTGACATTGCTGCTGGTGCTGGCATTTGAAATGAAAATTATATTTTGATTGGGTTTTGAAATTATTTAAAATGTGCATGTTGTCTTTAAAATGGCTTACAGACTTCTAATGTCAAATTATATATATATATATTTTTAAATCACTGTTATAAAGTTGGATATTTTAAAACCTTTACATTAAAAGTGTTAAATAAATAAAGTACAGTTACAGCGAACCATGTATTCAAGTTCTGTAACTAGAGCATGAGTTTCAAAAATGGAAGTATTAATATATTAAGATCAAACGATGATTAAAACCATGTTTTAATGTCTTGAGGCCCCAAACTAAGTAATTTCATGTCCACAAATTATTAATTTGTGTCCACAAGAGGCCAAAAAAGGTGGAATTGGGAGTTGTGTCCATGTTCATGTCATTCCACACTCCACAGTAGTGATTTAATGGCTTACACTTATGACCACTGACAGGTGAAGTGTATAACACTGATTATTTCCTTATCATGGCACCTGTTAGTGGGTGGGGTATATTAGGCAGCAAGTGAATATTTTGTCCTCAAAGTTGATATGTTAGAAGCAGGAAAAATAGGCAAGCATAAGGATTTGAGTGAGTTTGAGAAGGGCCAAATTGTGATGGCTAGACGCCTTGATCAGACCATCTCCAAAACTCCAAAACTGTAGGTCTTGTGGGGTGTTCTCGGTCTGCAGAGGTCAATATCTATCAAAAGTGGTCCAAGTAAGTAACGGTGATGGACAGGCTACATGCGGCTGAGACTCAATGATGCACATGGGGAGTGAAGGATGGCCCGTGTGATCTGATAGAACAGACGAGCTACTGTTGCTCAAATTGCTGAAGAAGTTAATGCTGGTTCTGATAGAATGATGTCAGAATACACAGTGTATCACAGTTTGTTGTGTATGGGGCTGCATAGACCCCTGTGCATCGCTGAACGTGCCAACAATGGGTAAGCATCAGAACTGGACAACGGAGCAATGGAAGAAGGTGGCCTGGTCTGATTAATCACGATTTCATTTACATCAGGTGGATGGCCGGGTGCATGTGCATTGCTTGTCTGGGGAACACATGGCACCAGGATGCACTAGGGGAAGAAGGCAAGCCGGAGGAGGCAGATCTCAATCAAATCAAGCATCTGTGGGATGTGCTGAACAAACAAATCAGATCCATGGAGGCCCCACCTTGCAGCTTACAGGATTTAAAGGATCTGCTGCTAGCATCTTGGTGCCAGATACCACAGCACACCTTCAGGGATCAAGTGGAGTTCATGCTTCGACAGGCCAGGGCTGTTTTGGCACCAAAAGGGGGACCAACACAATATTAGACAGGTGGTCATAATGTTATGCTTGATCGGTGTAAATAAAAGTGGACACACAGCACAGAATTTGTAGTGTCTCATAATTAATTAAATATTTAATTAATTAAATAATTAATTAATTAAAGTAATTTCAGTTTTTACCTAGAGTACTAGGGGGAAATATATTCATAGAAATGATCCATAAAACCAAAATCGGTTAGTTGTGTGTGTGTTTTTCCCCCACACACAAATGTTTATAGTAAATGCTGATATCAAACCCACTTCTGCTCTATGTGATGCCCCAAGATCCTCGCCATAAGCATCTACAATTTGAAGGCATTATCTTCAACCACTAAATTTCTGTGTAAACCAACAGAGGCCTGACTCATTTTATACCAGACTTATGGTGTTAAAATAATTCATTTGTTTATACTGATTGAAAATCTCCGATAAATCAGTGGTAAAAAGGGTTAAACAATGAATTCATTAGCTCTTTATGATCTCATGCTTGTGCCATCATGTGTTCAAATACCAGCCATATATCTTTGTATTTTATTTCTGTAGCATTACCTGAAATTGGGAAATTGACTGAGCAGGTCTACTCTGCTTCTGTAAATGAAACATCAATATAACAGTGTGGAACTATTATATAGATCATATGTGACACTGTCCAGTGTGACAGGTTCCATTTCTCTGATTTGATGAACACAGACCCGGTTCCTGAACACACGAATGGACAAAACTGATCATCAAGATGAGGCTTGCAGCAAGTTGCAGAATAAATCACTTCTCCTCCAATATGGATTTTTATCTGATCGATGAATAGAATTGTAATGGTTGGGTTATTGTCCTAATCATATTTAAAGGGGCGTCCGTTTCACCAGAACAATCTCTGATAAGCTATATGGCTGTGGCAGAGATATTGAGACTGTTTACTTTTGAAGCAAAGTCTTTTTTTTTTTTTTTGTTGTTGATGTTTAGGTGTAAAGAACAAATTGTCCTTTTTTTCATATCTGTACATTTATATTCCTCTTCACCTCTAAGGTGATGTACTAGGCTAGACTAACTCCTGCGCTGACCTCTAGTCCACTGGAGGCAAGCCAAGCACTCCTTATCTTTTACCAGCAGCTCTAAGTGGCCCCAGAGGAATGACATCCTGGTTAGAAGATGGCATCTTCTACTCGTCTTGGATGAGAACGTCCTACACAAGCCCCTTATCTTAAATCGTTATAAATCCCAGATCAGTCTAAAAAAGAGCAGCTTCTATTCACACTGAAAGCAAGTGAAATATACAGCATGGCCCCTGGGTTCTCTACAGTCTGTACAGTCCTCGCAGCAGTGCGTCTTAATAGCCGTTTCGCTAAGAACACTTTGGAGACCTCCTCATGCATTATACATTAAAGTCAGATTTGCAGTGAGAGTATGCATTGCACTTTATGGCGCATCGTGGTGTATCTCTGGAGCCACAAAAATAAATTCTTGGAGAAAATGATCAGTTTCTAACAGTCAAATGGCAGCTCCCTATTCTTCCAACTGTTTCTGAACAGCATTGCATGGATCATCAGTCACAATCTCATAAATATAAATCTAATGTCCAGGCCAGAGTTTTAGGAAAGATTTGAAAAACTGGGAGGACCTATACTACTCTGTTCCATTTGTGTGTGTGTATGATATTTTTTTAAATCTCTTGTTGGGATTTATTTATTTGTTTATGCAACAACAACAGCAATAATAATAATAATAATAATAATAATAATGGGTAGTGTTTATTTATTTGGCTCATTACTTCTTTTTCTTCATCTTCTTCTTCTTCTTACTATTATTATTATTAATAATAATAATAATTTTATTTTTTGTTACTGTTTGTTGTTGTTTTTTTCATTTAAATTCATTTGTCCATTCATTTTCTTTACATAAAGAACAGTGCAACACAAGCTCGTGATGTGATCTCTCCCCACCAGCAGAGGTAGCATTCTCCCACACTGTAGCATGATCCCTGACCCCAATTTCCTGTTCACTTCTTTATTTTCAGTAGCTTGCTGCAAAATCTTGCCAATTAACTAACTGACATTATATTAAAAATTAAGATTAGAATTAAACATGTAGCAAAATTACTGGTAAGCTTTAGTTAGCCAGCTAGGAAATGTTCATAAACCAGCAGTCTAGTGGTGGGTTTATTATGTTGTTGAAGTAATATGATGAATGAAAGACACTATAAATTTCCATTCGGATTAAAATGTTACACAGTGAGCTACCTTTGAATGATGTGCATAACAAGGCAGCTGCCTTATTATAGTGCAAACCTGCAAAGATTTCAGTACAGAATCCAAAGTAATGTTATAATTTAGCTCATGAACAGGAGCTATTTATTTCCAGAAAACTGACCCGTGGTCTTAGTTTGCAAATGCAAATGCTTCTTCGAACTGTAACACTGCTGATTCGGTGCTTTTGCTGCTCTCTATATGCATTAGTTCTTCATCTCGTAATTTATATTACACATAATATGTAATTTTTCAGCCAGATGTTAAAAGGACTGTAAAATACTGATCTAGACTTCGAAGGGGTTAACATGCTAACTATTTCCCTTTAACTACAAAAAGAAAGACCTGTAGTGAGCCAGGAGAGGAAATCGCGCCTCGCCGTCCTTCACGTCTCGCCCAGGATGTCCATGCTTCTCAAAAAACCCAGAGAATGCTCTAAGCTCCAACAGATGAGACAGGATTTAAGTGAGGCAATCCCCCCGATCGTGCTTAGCAAGCTGATGCTAGCCTATTAGTTCTAGTTGCAAGGAATTCACTACTTTCACAGCAGTGCAGTCATCAAACTGTGTATACAATCCACAAAGCCTTTAAAAAAGCCAAAAGACAGTTTTCTTATAGTTTCATTAACATTGATGAGGATAATGGTTTCTAAAGGCATTATGACTAAAGAGAATTTGGGGCACATGTGGCCTATTATTACTCTATTAGTTAACAATAGTATGAATCAGAAATAATTTAATGCAGCTGTGAGATAATTAAACAAGTGTAATTAAAACTGCTGGACCATTGTGTGTGTGTGTGTGTGTGAGAAAGAGAGAGAGAGAGAGAGAGCGCAAGCGAGCGAGCGAGCAAGCAAGCAAATACACCCCATGGAAACCCTTCCACCCATGTCACATTTAGATAAGAAATCTTAAAGGTGTCTTTAATTAGCAAGTAGTTTATAAACCTTGGCCTTTTTCCACCTATAAGGACACACATACACTCTTTATCTGGAAAAATAAGACAGAAGAGAGAACAGAATAGACAGGAATGAAATGATCCTGACAAGCCAAAAAGTAAGTGTGCTACATTGATTAATTTCACAATGCACACAAACAGAATCTATGTTCTACACACAACCACCTTTATCTCCACACCTTAGTGGATTCGAAATACTTTTATCTACATGTGCATAACAAGATGGCTGCTGCTTGGTGTTAATACTCCATGCCTCTGAAGCACATTAGGGTAATAGGCAATAGCGTGTGCATACATGTGTATACATGAACTGAAACTTGTTTCAAATTGCATATATGTGTGTTCTAGTTTGTACTGTTATTGAGTACTAACACTAACCACAGTAACTACACCAGCTTAGATATGTAACCCGGTTCCCTGAGAAGGGAGCAAGATGCTGCGTCATGGCTGATGCTTTTGGAACACTCTCGAGTTCCCTTGAAAGGGAAGGTTTTTCTATTACGAGTTGAGATTGCGATTTGAGTTGCAGCTCATGGAAACAATTGCAACAACAGCGGAAGGTTTTAGATCATCAGTGTTTAACGTTGCTAATCATTTTGGTTTATCACTGTAACATGCCACCTAGAGGATGTGTTGCTTTACTCCCACAGAGGATGTGAACAACTCTGCAAATGTTAAAAAAAAAAAAACAGACATGGGTTTCTTCCTGTCTCATGCATCTGTAGTCCTTAACATCACCTCTTCCTCCATATTTCTTTCCAGTGAGCAATGTCTTCCTGCTCAGCTTGTTGCCATGCTCTTTGCTTGGACTCACGCCTGCACTACACTAGAGTGGATGTGTGCCCCGAGCTGGCATGCTGCTCTATCTGGTTCCTTTAATGCAGTTTTTATAATTGATCCTTTCTCATCCCTCAGATGGACTGGATGTAATCAGCAAAAAGAAGGGTCTTCCACTTCCTCTCATATAACTATCGATCCGAGCGGCTGTCACTCAGACATACACGCTGCACACTGCTCTGTACTGACATGCAGAAACCCACTAGTGGAAAATGTCTGCGCAGCAGTTGGCATAAATCAACACAACACACTCGAGCAGGGCTTGAAAGTCTCAGTAATAAAAGCACAACAAAAAAGGGACAATCAATTGGAATATATGAATGCAATTTAGACAAATTGAATTTCTAAAGCATTATTTGTTTAATATAAGTCAGGAAATGTTGGTCGGTTGGTTATTTATTGACTGTGATTACCAATGCACAATCACAAAAGATAGATGTGCATTGTTTTTGAATATAAAAATGAAAATACACCCTTTTTTATTTAAAAATTATCTTCAAAACTGCGATTCAGAAAGGTTACAAATGAAATGTGGGTGTTTCGTACAAAATGAAAACAAACCAAATAAATAAATAAGAAAAATAAATAAATAAGCAAATAAATAAATAAATGTTTAGATTTTTTAATGTATTTTTACTAGAACCCTCTGTTTCAGAGATTGCCAGAATTTAATTGCTTTGTCTCATATGTTTTATCCGAAAGGTGTGCAAAATTTTGCTCTATTTTATTTTTTCAATAAAATGTGCCAAAATATTTAAAAAAAAATAGGACTTTTATTTATTTAATAGAAAGTTAAGAGATATTTTTCAGTGTTCTACATGGATTCAAATTTAATCGTATTTGTCACACAATCCTACACAGTACAGCATGCTGTGAAATGCTTTTTTTTATCATCATAAAATCAGATAATGGAATCAAAATAGAGTATGAATAGAATTGCAATAACAGTAGAATTTAATTCTACAGGTATAGGAATGGGGATAAATGATAGTATTTGACTACAGAACAGTACGGCTATTAAGATTAACATCCATATGTGTGCATTCCTCATTAATCCTTAAATGATTGTGCTAAATTGCTTTTATCCTTTTATAGTTGCATTTGGCATGTGCAAATATTTTATAGCAGCTATAAACAGACGATCCCTCAGCAGCCTTAAGCTTGCGAGATCATACGCAATGTGTCACTAATTTCCACTCTGTACTGTTTGCATGAATTGTACTGTTTAATTCCACAATTGTTCTTTTTTCACTTTTTAAAAAAAAGGAGGCGGAGATTAAATTTCAATGCAAGCTGTATACTGTCTATAACTGTGTATGTGACGAAATCCTATCGTGTTCTGTAACTATCCCAGATACACTACCAGTCAAAAGTTTGGACACACCGTTTAATTCAGTGTTTTTTGTTTAGGGATTTATTTTCTACATTCTAGAACAATACTGGAGATTTCAAATCTATGAAATGACACACATGGACTTAAGTAATCCATATGTAATGACAACAAAAAAACAGTCAGTTGTTATTTTAAGACACGAAGGTCAGGTGTTCTGGAATAGTTCTTGCAAGAACAGTATCGTCAAGTGCATTTGCAAAACCCATCAAGCCCCATGATGAAACTGGCTCACATGAAGACCATCCCAGTAAAGCAAGACCAAAACTGACCTCTGCTGCAGAGGAGAAGTTCATTTAGAGTTACCAGCCTCAGAAATCACCAATTAACAGCACCTCAGATTAGAGGCGTTATGACGGCTTTACAGCGCATCAGTAGCAGACATATCTCAATATCAACTGTTCAAAGGACATTATTGTGTATTTCGGCCGCCTTCAGCATTGTTTTACAATGTAGAAAGAAATAAACATCAGGAAAGACCATGGAATTAGAAGGTGTGTCCAAACTTTTGACTGGTAGTGTATGTGTACAGTATAAGGGCTAGTTTTGCATACAGACATGCATGTAAGAACTTTCTAAAAAAAAAAAAAAATGACAAGTTGGCTGGAGCAACTTGTGGCTAGAATTTTGTAATTTTTTTTGTTTGTTTTTGTTTTTTTTTCTGTTTAATTATCACTTTTCTTCTCTCATGTAGCAAAGTAGCCCTGATTTCAACATACTGTTCCACTTTTAATTTTTTTTTATTTACAACACATTTGTGTTTTTGCAAGTGACAACATTCACATTGCTTGGCAAGCACAGATAAGCTATACTAAGATGCATCAGAAAGATGTAGGTTATTAAGGTGCATACAACAAATTAGGGCTAAAAATAGACACATTATGAGAAGAAACAGTTTACTTTTGTTAAACTTGAAGCTGTAGACATCATACATTGAGACAGTACAGTAAAATGTCCAGCTTGATCAGCATTACAATGGTGTTACCCCCTATATGATACTATTATAAACCAAGCCTAACCTGTGTGTGTGTGTGTCTCTCTCTCTCTCTCTCTCTCTCTCTCTCACTCACCCACTCTCGCTCCTTCTCTGTCTCACTTACATCTTTAAAAACTCACACTATTACATTACGGACACTGGACACTCCTTCCATCACCATATCAATGATTGCAAAATTTTTTAAATCCATTCATAACATAAAATGTGGAGCACCAGCCAAAAAAAGGTCCATGTGTAAATAGTTGCCATAGAAACAATAACACATTAGAATGAGGGAACTAATACAAATCTTGTGGCCTGCTATCAGATCTGCTTTTATTGAAAACGAATTACCTTTTCAACACTGCCAGCCCTATGTGGACTTACAACAACCTCCTAATTAATACACACACTATCATTATACATCAGACTGTAGACTGTACATAACTGCAGAAAGGACATTGTTCATATCACACTCTTCGGTGTTTAGAATAATTTATAATCACACTCTCCTGTCACCCAAATGAGGATGAGGTTCCCTTTTGAGTCTGGTTCCTCTCAAGGTTTCTTCCTCATACCATCTAAGGAAGTTTTTCCTTGCCACAGTCGCCACACGGTTGCCCACTAGGGATGATTTTGTCTAACATCTAGGACATTTTACACTATGTTTTTTGTTTCCTATGTTCTGTAAAGCTGCTTTGAGACAATGTTCATTATTAAAAGCGATATGCAAATAAAATTGAATAGAATTTAATTTTGAACAATCGGAATAGAAGAGAATTTTACAGTACTAGCATAAACTAGTTGATTCCCTCATAATACTTGTGTTTATTAACACCATCACAAATATCTGTGCAAAGGCATTGAGAACACTGAGTTGAGAACATTGAGTTCTTTTTATTATCACATATCTCATGCTAAAGAGAGACAAGGATGTAAATATCTCCATGTGGAATTTGAAATGTAGTGTATTTTGTCAGATGGAAAACTGAATTAGCCAAAAAAAAGTGCTCATGGGAGGGATATAGAAAGAAGATAACTAACACACACACACACGCACACTTCCGTCTCAAAGTCCCTTGGTAAAGCTGTATCTGCTAACAAGTTGAAATCTCTCAACTGTAACCAATCACTGTCTGGGAATTTGTGCGCCTTCTGTTCTTTTTTTTTTTCCAACAAAAGAGGGAAAGGAGAAAGATGTTCTTCATGACAATAGAAAATGAATGATATTCAACAGAGATGAGAGAAAGATTTTTTTTTTTTACTTGATTCATCCCCCTCCTTTTTTTTTTTTATATCTCCTGAGATTCTACCTACTGTTTTTTGTTTGTTTTGTGTTTATTTGTGTGTTTTTCCCTTCACTTTTGCTGTTAACAAATTGCCTTTGCAAAACCCTGCTCTAGACTTTCTCTAGATTTCTGTCTGTATATGAGCTGTACATGCAAACTGAGTTTTAAAGAAAAGAAATGTGGTGAAGCGTTTTTGGTAAAGTTGTGTCACTATTTTTTTCTTTTTTAGGCCAATCTCATTTTAAAAAATACTATACAATATAAACAGTTTAGTTGTGATGATGTTTTCCTGTATACTCAAGTGCATGTATGATGAATGGCAATCACCTGTAAAGGGCACAACTCATTTGCATGTAGTGATACCCACTAAACTCCAGCTAAAAGCATGAAATGAGAATAAAACGGTTAAGTAAAAGAAGTGCTCGGCATCAGAAATTTTTTTTTGCCTTGAAACTGTCTTTCTAAATTAAACATATTATTTAGCAGGAAAGGTGCTTCTGAACAATTAATAAATGAACACATTCAAATCAAATTTGACAAACGTATAACTATGATTATACTGATGTATTCGTGTAGTGGAAAAAACACCCTGCGGACTCATTAGTGGCTGGATTTAATAATCGACTGTTATTGTTATTATTATTATTATTATTTATTTCTTTGTCTTGAGAAGCCTGACGATTAAATGGACTCGTGTTTAGTGCCCTCTGTGGTCGATTTTAATGTTTTGTTGTCCTGCTTCATGCGAGTGCTGACGGGTTTATAAATGCGTTTGTAAATAATTTATGCAAACATTTACAAATACAGCTGAAGTATAAAATGGGTTTGCCCTATAACCCTTCCATTAAAAGCTGTTTAGTCAAAGATGCTGTGAAATTTCTGAGTATACTCGTGCCTAAGGGTTGAGTGTATGATCAACACGGGTTTGTTTATTTGCTATAAATGGAGTAAATTACGCTGTTGGGTCAATGACATTAATGTACATGCTTATTTATGCTTATTTAAACCCATGCATACATGAAAAACATGTAGTTCTTGTAAATGGCATTTGTACATACTGTATAGCAAAACATTTGAAATAAACTATTAAGTAGAACACAATTAGAAAATAAGCCTGATAAGAATACACAAGAATGTTTTTTTGTAAATGTAGTGAACAAATGCACACAAAACCATTTTACTACCAGAATATAAATGCTGTATTTAACAAATTATACACTTATCTTTATATACTTCATAAAGAATATTTGTACAACTGGCCATTTTTGTTTAACTATCATATCAAGAGCTTCAATTAAAGTTGAAGGGGGAAAATGGTGATCTTGATGACTGTAATCATGTCATAATTGTTAGTGGCTCAGTTTGAGTATTTTCGAAAATTTTTTCGTTTACACTGACTGGTGCGAAAAACAAAAGGCATCCAGTGAGCGGCAGTTGGAGGAAATGTCTGGTCAGAGGAGTTTTCTCAGATCCGTGTGTGTATGTCGACGGCAGTCGGCCATAATTTCAAAGCGCATGCACACCACAGCTGATTTGTGTTTGTGAATGTGTTTGAAGATCACAAAGCTCCATATCTACGCCAAGTTTGCAGGGCAGAAAGTGACGGCCACAAAAAAAAAAAAAAAAAAAGAATTTGAACTAAGATGTTGAATCCCGTCTATGAGAATTCGAAATGATCATTTTTACAGCACACCCTACAGAGTCACAGCACCAGAAAAGACCAAAATATGGAGGGAAATTACAGCGGTGACATCCAAAATAAGTGAGGTCAAAGAAAAGTGGTTTGACACAAGCCATGGCAAAGCTTTTTGAAAAGGGCTAGATGCCATGGCAAAACTTTTAAGTCAGCTTTCATCCTCCATAACAAAAAGTTCAAATAAGTCTTGAAATATCCCGTACCTCCTAAGGGTTTCATGTGCAATTCTGCTATTACAGCTACCATCTGCACAGAGCAGCTCTTCTTCCTTTTATACAATTCATCTTAATTGAACTAAACTTATTTGCATTTACACCTACAGTGTTTAATTATGATTAATTATAGACTAATTATTGCCAAGCTGAAGTGGCCATGAGCAATCTGATCTGGCCTAGCTACCGTGTGTTGAGCTACAGTATGTTGGTCCATGCGCCCCCTGGTGGACAGTGTGTCAGTACAACAAAATAAGTTCTAAGGATAAATGTGTTTAAATTCTATGATCGCACGTGACTAATCATGCATTCTTAACAGGCACATATGTATATGAAAGTAAGGGTATAAAAATACTTCATTTGTGTGTGGTTTGAAAACACAAGTGATTTGAAACAGACAACATAATCTGTATATAAAAAATGCAGTAACATCATAAATTGTAAAATGTAAAGCTGCTCAATCAAGATTTACATTAGTTAGTTGTCTTGTATGTATTATTTACACACAGTCACAAGCAGGAAAATGATATAAAAGCCTTCGTTCAGATATTTAGGTTTTTTTTCTTCAATCAATCCATCCATTCCTTCAATCCATCCATTCAACCATTTTCAGTAGCACTTATCCTGCACAGCATTATGAGAAATCTTGAGTGTGTCAGACGGGACTCAGGGAACAAGGCTGGGGACACCCTGGACGTGGTGCCAACCAGTCATGGAGCACAAACACACACACATGCTTACTATGCATGTCTTTGGAACTGAGTAAGGAAAACGGACTACCCAGAGAAAACCAACTATGCACCAACCCCAGAGGTGTGATGCGAACATGCTAACCACTAAGCCACCATGCCCTAGGGGAGTTTCATGAATACCAATTTTTTTTGGGAAAAACACTCAAACAATTTGCGCAAAAATCTGTTTATATCCAGCTTGATAAATGAGGCCTGTTTTATGTCAGCTTCAGATATATTTGTGAATGTTTTAAGACAACTAGAGTCTCAATAACAGATGTAGGATACTATTGCAGCCTGATCTGCTACCTCCCGCTGTATTATTTTAACCCACGTGCACAATTGAGGCACATAGTAGAGGTGTGCACTGAGAGTTTCATCTCCTGGGACCCAATAGAAGAGTTGCTGAAGTGGGCAGTTTTTATTTTCATGCAGCAGAGAGCAGGAAGTTAGATATGAAGGCCATTTACTGTTTTTCTTCATACATTCATAGTAACTGCTTTGTCCTAGTTATAATTTTTGTGTTTTAGGAGACATATTTGTTTGTATTTTGAGCAACTGAACCAAGTCATTTTCACTAGAACATAAAGAGTAGCTATAACTGTATGTTCGTATTCACTACTCTGTGCCATTTTGTAGTATAAACAGTGATCATGCTACAAATTCCAACAAGAAGAAGTGCACTTCAAGTATCTGGATGATGCACTTACTCAACCGAAGCAACATTGAACACTTCATGCATCAACGGTTTCAGCTTTTTCTTATGTAGACAAAGAGGGGCGGGGCTACCAGGCACTGATGCTTGAATAGAAAAAAATGAAGCAAAGTAAGTAATATTTCAAAGAAAACTAAACTTTACTAACAACAATTGTTTAACGTGGCTCTGATAATCGATATGGAATGTGCCTTCTGAGGAAAATGTCAATGGTATTGGACTATTTCACTAAAAAATTAAGATTTAAAGTGAAGGACATCCACAGAAATAGCAAAACAAGTTGTGTGTACAGTTATACATTACAAATTAACTAGGATATGTTTAGGGTTGTATGTTAAACAAGAATGCAGTCCAAAAACCATTTATTCATAAAAATATCTTGAACCTGCCTCTAGGAAGCACAGATTCAACATTCTGATTATTCCTATTCTTGTATAATTAACAAAGAGGTTTTTGTTGCTGTTGATTTTAAAGTAGATATTATATCATTACTGCTTGTTCATATAAGTCAAAGTCAGATGAAATATTCCTGACAGATGGATTCACTTTCTACAATAAAAAAGAGAAAGTGAGGGGGGAGAAAAACAAGACCAGCCAGAGGCTAGAAGCTGTCTGATTGGGATGGCCACTCAGAGATAAATGCATGCTCTCCAGTCATAGAGAAGCTGAGAGATTTGCCTACTTTGCCCGACAGCAGCGTTTTAATTAGCAGCTTGTTGGAGCTGATCTGAACTCTGTCTTTTGGCTTCGGATAGGAGGGGTCAAGGGCAAGACTGGCTAAGGGGTATACTGCTGAACAGTGAATTAACAGTTTAGAGATTGGATAAGTTGGTGCAGTGGATAAGAGTCTGAGATGCAAGCTGTCATAGTGACGTCTCTCTCTCTCTCTCTCTCTCTATCATTACATCTATCTTCTGTAAGTAGGCAGAGGAGTAAGCCATGTGCTACACACTGTTTATATGGTAGTCATTCACTGTCCCTTTGCCCTTGAAGTCTGAGTCATTTGTCTATCTAAATGCGCCACTCGAGAATGTTTCATTTAAACACTGGATCCATTATATGATCAGTTTTATACTAAACAATAAGGTTTTCATTGCTCAGCATTTATTACCTTAAGAATATGCTGGTAAATCAATACTTAATATGAACTCCTCAATTAACTGTTTTACAAATACCAAAATCCAAAATATCTTAGGGGAATGAGCTAAAGAGGATAGCGGAGCTGTTTTAATGGACATTTTTAAATAAAAAAAGATTTTTTAATAAAAAAAGCAGCAGCAGATCCTTTTGCTGTTTATCCAATCACATGCCTTTTTAAAAATGATTTATCATTTACTTCAAGACAGCTCAATAGAAAGACAATATTTTTTTTCTTTAAATAGATTTTATTTGATATTTGCCCTATCTAGTCTGATTAGCAACCATTTTATCCACGGCTAAGGTGCCTGTTCAGTGTCTTGTCATTCCGGGACAGGACTACTGCAACTCTCTACTGGCACGTCTATCTCTGAACGCAAATGCAGCTGCACAACTTGTTTTCAACCTTCCTAAGTTCTCCCACACCTCCCCACTGCTGCATTTTCTCCACTGGCTTCTGGTAGCTATAGGCATCAGATTCAAAACACTGATGCTTGCCTACAAAGCCAAGAATGGACCAGCACAAACGTACCTCAAAGCTCTTATTACTCCTCACACTGCACTACTCTACATAAGATCTACTAGCACTGCTCAACTGGTTCCACCATTTCTCAGGGTTAAAGGTAGGTATACATCAAGACTCTGCACAGAAGTAAACTTCCGCTAGATGTCCAAACAGCAAAGTGTTTTCAAACGGCGGATGAAGACCTACCTCTTCCTGAAGCACTTAAACTAGCACTTATTTTCCCTGTTTGTTTTATGTATTGTTGTATGTTGTGTTTAAAAAAAAAAAAGTCCCTCCTAACACAGTTTTTAGGCTTACAGTATCTTAAGTCTGTGACCTATTGAACCAGTGTTAAAGTATTCATTGATAGAGACTTCAAAGCACATTTGTGTGTTGCTCTGGATTAGGGCACTCACTAAATGTAATGCTCTTGTTAATAAATATGACAGTCAATCCTATAGACTGTCTGCTATTTGTATCTTTGTGGGAAAATTTGTTCCCAACCAAAACATAAAAAGCAACAAGCTCTACACAGCAACATTAGCAAAAGATTTTAATCCCTGTGGTAACCAGGTCTGTGGTGATTATTGGCATGTCAGTACACCCACAAGTTAAAGTTACAGACTAAATATATATAGAAGCAAATTAATAACAAAGAAGTAAGTTTCCAAAACCCACTGTTCTAGTGCAAACTTGCATATTATTCATACACAGTATACACAGAATGTCAGAAAGCTAGACAGGCACATACACACACCCACACACCCCCACTTCTGTCTGTGTGCTGATAGAACAATTTCCAGTCCAGTGCGCTACCACTCCCTAGCTGCTCTCAGGCAATGAAGCAGGAAATGATAGCTCCATAACTTTAGTGTATGCAGATATACCCTCATCAGCTCCCACCTGTGTGCGTCCTAGAGTGTGTATGTGTCTACGTGTGCGTGTCTGCACAGGAAATACTGCTTCTCCCCAACAACAAACTGTCTCGCCAATAAGCATTTCATTATCACCAAGAAGACATTCGCCAACTGCACCGTTTCCAAGGGCACCTTTGGAGATATGTAAGACAACGTAAACATGATCGTAAAAAGGACTAGTCAGATGCCACAGAATTCTTTTCAGTTAATATCTCTGAGATCTATGAGAAAGCACTTTCTTTTTATACTCCAAACTGGATTTACTCAGCCTTTTTATTGGAAAGGAAACATTGGTTAAGAATTAAAAAAAAACGAGGAGGCCTATTTAATCATGTATGGAAGACAGACATTTTTTTCAGAATCAGGAATGTAAAGGTATGTGGAAACATTTAAGAAAATTTAAATAATATTTTATCATACGGCAGATCACTTTATGGTTAAAAATGGAGACGTGAGAACAGAACACTATAGTTCACAAGGAAAATACTTGACAATGACAAGCTGTTGACAATGACAATGACACTGTGTTACATGGGCATAAGATCAATTCTTTGCCTAATCTGTATTCTAATCTGATTTCTGCGACTTTTTAGCTGGCCCAGGCAACTAAAACAAGGGTCCCGTTTATGTTGTGTTCACGAAGGATGACTTGCCAGCTTAAATACAGTTGTACACAAAATTATATTTTCTTATTTTAAGCAGTAAGAATGAAAATAAACATGGCAGAAAGCACAAAATCATTTTTATATGATTTTAAAAATAACATTTTTCCCCCAAAAAGGAGTACGAGTAAGTTAATGAAAAAAAAAAAAAAAAAACAGTAATTCCAAATGTTTGGACACCATTCCAGCTGTAAAGTCTCAGAACTTAATTAACTCCTTATGCCTTAACTCACTCATTAGGATTCATTAGGCCGATCAAAAACTGTATTACGAGCTGTCAGCTCTTCAAACACTGAACAACCATGGGTTCCTTCAAGCAGCTGACTGAGGATCTGAAAATGAAGTTAATTGATGCCTAGAAGGCAGAGGAAAGCTTTAAAAATATATCAAAGCATATCCTGCTTGTAATTTCCAGTGTCCGAAATGTCATTAAGAAATAGCAGTTATGGAAAACTGGAACTTGAGGCAAAATCTGGAAGAACAAGTACGCTATCAGATAGTACAGCCATATAAAATAATGCCAAGCAAATCCTCAGTAAACTAACCTATTACCATACCAATTAAACGATACCAATTCAGTAAAGCTAACCTATTACCATAATACAAAAGTCAATGAATGAAATATTAAAAAAATCTAGGTAAGCAAGAGTCAATTTGGAGCCAAGTGTTATGGACCTCATGATATATAACTAGAACACTTTGACCACAATAGATGTTTGAAGAAAAGGAATTTGAATTAAAAAAAAAAACCTTCGGGGGGGATCTATTATTCCCATGGCGGAAGAAAGGTTGACACATTGCACAGGTAGAAGAAAGAAAAGATTCTATTAAATTTCAGCCAATTCTGGAAGCAAATGTTTGAAGCTGAGAAGAGATTGGCTTCTACAACAGGACAATGACACAATCTATAACTCTAAATCCACCATGAAATATTTTTTTTTTAAATACAAGATTTCGCTTTTGCAAGCATTTGGAATAGCTCTCAGAAATCTGTGCATTATCATTCAACAAAACATAGAATTTGGCCAAAGTTCAACTAAAGTTCTGCATACGACTGTTTAATATAATTCTATATACAGAAAAAATAATAGAATGTTGACATGATTGCTTAGACATCTAGTCAAACTCGAGTAGCTTTCAGGCATCTCCAGGCTAAATGATCATGTGACCATGAACATATCAATGTTTTCATAGACCCAATCCACCATGTGCCAAGAATTTCACTGCAATTTTGTACTGAAGTGTTAAATCACACAAAATCACCAGTTTCTCACTTCCATTTTGACACATTAATTGCCTAAATGTTTGGAAGCATTTTGCTTAGAGGCATGTGCACAGAGATATATAACCAAGCGCATCAGCTTCCCAACAATGGTGCATTCTGTTTCTGTCAGCTTTAACAAGTCAAAAAGACAACCCAAGTTTCAAGATGAGCATTTTTGTCTATAGAAAAGACGACACAGGTAGAGTTGAAGAAAGAGCTTAATCACACTGAAGCCATTATCTCAAATGGCAGTAGTCAAATAGCAGTGTCTGTAATGTTGGGCACTTGTAACACAAAATGGACCAAACTTTTTTTCTGAAAGAAGATACACTTCAAAAAAAAAAAAGAAGAAATTCAAAATTTTATAACAAAATACATCTTGTACACTGTTGAAGAGCAACTGCAAAATAAAAACAATAAAAATGTTCTTTATTAAATAACATGAAACATTAAGATATACTGATCTGATGTACTGTATAACTAAGCTAGACAAATCTGAATCACAGGAAAAACGTATTTAAAAACTGTATTTACATGCAGCACTGAAGGGGCCAAGTACTTCAGGGCCACCAGGTAGACAACTAAGTACTAAGGACTCACAAACCTGTTTTTCAGTATAGCACCTCAAAGCTAAATTTTACTAATCTTGATGTGTGCCGCCCAGGCCTCATTGCACAGACAGCACAATTACAAAATCATTGAAAAATCAACAATACCAAGAAGGAAGTAAAAACAAAATGGCTGACACTCTGGTTTCATGCTTTCCCAGCTAGGGTCCTCTACTCTGAAAACAAAGCAGATGTTTCAACCAGATTTCTTGTGTATGGTCAGTTATAGCCGTTTTAATTTTTTCCTCTGTTTTTCTAGGATAGTGCCCAATGTGGCCAAACTTCATAAAACTTACCCAATATGCCCTACTAATAAAGTACACCGAATTTGATTCCAGTCAAGCATTAGTGACATATGGCTCACTTCCTGTGGAATGGAATTCATAGGAGGGCAGCAGCCACATTGTTTGCTGCAGCAAAATTATTTGAATAACTTTTAGGCAGAATCCTCTGTACATGATAGTTACTAAATCTGGTGGTGATGAGATCTAGCAAGTAGTTGTTTTAAATTATTCAAAATGGCATAAAATCCAATATGGCGGAAATAAAAGCCAGTTGGTCCATTTGAATCTCCATGAGCCAGGGACTGGGGAGGAGCAAAATCAGAACTCTAGGACAAACAAAAAGTTTTAAGCAAAAATGTACTCTGAAGTTTAGCCTGTTGGTGGCACTACAGAGATCGATGGATTGACCCCAAATTTCATGCCTGGATACTGTGGACTGTGCCAAGTTTCATAAAAACCCACAAAGGTGTTTTATGGGCTGCCACAGACTCCCAAAGGAAGAAAGCATAATAATAATAATAATAATAATAATAATAATAATAATAGTGACATTTTAACAATTACAACAGGTGGCTTGCACATTTGATGCTTGGCCCCTAATAAATAACCATGGAGAAAATAGATGCTCTGATGCAGTGAACCACAATAGGAAAACAAGTTTCTGTGGTCATAAACCAGGCCTCATGCTGAGGAGTGGACTGAGTGCTCACTCTGGATCACCCCCTGAGAATGTCAAAGATTGGTTGAACCACTGCTCTGCCCTTATACCCTGTCAAACGCAGTTGTGCAGGAGGTAGACCACACAGCTTGCGTGCATTTTGAAGCTCAGTTTGAGAACTCGGAGGCTCTTGAAGTGCCACAAAAAACTCATAAATATTTCATTTGGAGAGCATGGCTGACAAGTTGAAAATGACTGTTTCGGAGCTAATTGTCTCAAGCTGACTTGTTGTGGTCAGAGGTGTTAAAAGAAAAATTAGCTCCTGTGCTGACAAGAGCTGCGACTATTAGCATTGACATGGCAGCATCTTATTAAAGGCAGCCCAGGTGAATTCGCCATTTACATTATATTTACTCACTTGGCAGACGCTTTTATCCGAAGAGACTTTTAAGTGAGGCAGGCTGCAATTAAGGCATCTAACAGTTAAAGGAGTCGACAGTAATACTTGTACATGTGCCGCAAGTTTCCACAGACGGACCAGAAATAAGTACAATAGTTGTAGACCAGAACAAAA
Organism: Hemibagrus wyckioides; assembly: GCF_019097595.1. Taxonomy (NCBI): domain Eukaryota; kingdom Metazoa; phylum Chordata; class Actinopteri; order Siluriformes; family Bagridae; genus Hemibagrus; species Hemibagrus wyckioides. The sequence continues at coordinate 11,491,741 of NC_080735.1, forward strand.
AGAACCAAGTTGCTAATACTGATGAGTGCTACAAATACTATTCATAATGCAAAATAGGGTAATCATGGAAAATACAAGTTTTTCTTAAAACGTAGACATACAGTATACATTTAGGGCTGTAATGCTATCTGTATCTAAAAATTTGGTTTAATACTGGGATAAACAACTACTGAACATTTGTACATGCAACAAGCATCATGATGTACTATAATTCATATCTCACTACTCAGAAAAATGCTAATCCATTAGAGAACTGCTAGCATGCTGTTAGCAGCCAATGATTCCAAGTCCTGTTCATTAGCAGTGAAAATAAATGATTACAGAAAAGAATCTGTCATGGATGTAATTGACCATTATTGCTCCTTAAGTATAATTAAGTGATTAATGGAAGAGCAGTGAGTAGTCTTCATAGGCAACAAAGTGTTTATTTCTTAGCTAATTACTACTGCCATTTGTAATATCATCTTTAGCAAATATGTTTTGCAGTGGCCTGTTTGTTTTTCTCAGGGTTTCTCTGTTAATTTGTAGTTGGAGTCTCTCCAGGGTTGGGGGTTCGAGTCCCACCTCCCACCTGTATGCATGGAGTTTGCATGTTGTCCCTGTGATTCAGAGGTTTCCTCCAGGTACTCCAGTTTCCTCCCCCAGTCCAAGGACATGTGTTGTAAACTATGTAAGCTGATCTCTGTAGGAATCTTTAAATCAGGGGTGGAAAGGGCAAAGGGCTGGTGTGGGTGCAGGTTTTTGTTCCAATCAAGGAGGTGAATCTTATTCTGGATAAGCTTGGACATTCCTGCTCTAAGTTGTCTGTAGTGTGTGAATAAGTGTGTGTGAGTGTGTGCGCAATTGTGCCCTGAGATGGGCTGGGACCCCATCCAGGGTGTCTCTTCTGGCCCCTTGGAATAGGCTCCAGGCTCCTCATGACCCTCTGTAGGATAAACAGAAAAGAAATTGGATGGATGGATTTATGGATTCATGGATTCAGGTGGGTTTGCCAGCTACGATTTGCTTGCATGAATCAGCCTCCCATTGTTATAGAAATTCTTAAATACAGCACCATAACACTTAGCCTTAGCTAACAACCTTAGCCTCAGACAATTCACTCATTGTACACTTTTCTGTCCACAAGCTTCAGATACCATCTTGAAGGCTCCACTATGCGTACTTCCGTGCTCCGTGCACTTTCCAACCTTCAGGTTGGCAGGTATGTTCGATCTCATTAATCAGCAAGTTATTGATATACCCAAGTACAACACTATAAAGCTTCTATAACCTTAGTCTCACATGATGTGCACACAGGACATGAAGAATCTATTTTTTGTTGTTTTTGTTTATTTTTCTGCACACAAACTTCAGGATTTTAAAAGTTGTAACCCTTACTTTTTTGTGTGCACAAAATGCTTTAAGTAACAGGAAGAAAATTCTAAACACTACTAGAAAATGAGCTGTGTTTAGATAATGTAGTAACCATGTTGAGAAAAGCGAGCTGTTTGCTACTGGGCATTGGGAAAGGTTCTCCGATGTTCTTTGAAACGTCCTCATCTGGGGGGAATTGAATGATTCTTTTACATATTTAGCACATTCTAGAGAATAATGAATGTTTTCTCTTTTTTTATTCTATATGATTTGACAACTGCTCAGGTTAATACTTCAAACAGCTTAGCTGCTCAGGTGGATTTTTCCATCAGCTTAGGTTATAATCCCCTTCTTACTCGAGAACATTCCAGTTTTTGGGTCAGCTATAGATGTTCCAGTGGTGATAGGAACTAAATTTAAATCAAGAATCATAAAGATGTTTTCAATGACTGCCTGGATGAACTGCAGTTTGTTGTCTTCCATCATAATGACTTTCAATTTAGGAAATCTCATTTATGAGTTAAAATCCATTACTTCCAGAGCTTAAAATTAATTTAGTCTGAAGTAAATTGTTTGATTGTTGGTTATTGCATACGTTATTAACCATCACACCTGCATTTGTGCTGAAAGACTTTGAAATAAAATCCATTGCTGCAAAATCCCTGTTGTAATCTGAGCTAGTTTCCTCAGCAACCTACTCTATTTCTAGCGATCCATGTCTGCGCAGGTAATGTCTTCAGATGTCATTTGCGTTTGTACAGCGAGAGTCGGGAAGTCCTTCCAAACTGATTTGACAGTGTACTGGCAACCCAGAACATTTTGAAAATCTTCAGCAGGCTTATGTTCACTTCAGAGGCAGCCTCAATGAGCAGCCTGGCATTTCTGAAGACAGGTGGTAAAATGTGTACAAGTAAAATATTTTAAAGCGGTTACATCCAGTTACAGTCTCCCAAGCTTCACGCACTGCCGCCATCAGCTTGTGTGCAAATCAATGTGCATACTTCAGGAATGGAAATCCTTCTTTAGCCTTTCTCTATCAGTCTTTGCTGAAGCAGCATATGTAGCAAGGCTCTTCTTAATCACCTGAGGCACAGCCTCTGCTGTTTTTCCACAAATCCAAATGAAGAAACATATGTTTCACATCCTGTCTGCTTTTTTTTGATCAGAAAACTTCTACCATAATCGACTTTAAGGTCTTTAGTCTGGATGCTGTTTACATTTGGGTTCCTGTATGTTTTTTGTAGATATCTGAATAGTTTCAAGGGTCCGGTTTTGTTCAGAGTCTCTCTTTATAGACCATTGAGACTGCCTGTTTTACTGACTGCTTATGTTTTATTATGATGCTGTTCCTATGCCATCAGATGTTTCAGAAAATGACCATCAATACATTATTATATCGGCTAAATAGTACCAAAATCAAAATCCTGATATAATAAAATTAATTAAAAACTAAAGTATAGAAGAGGGCAGAAAATTGTGCAAAGTGTCTACTGTGGTTATTTATGCTGCAAAAATATTATTGTGAGATCAGTCTACCTGAATTCTAACCATATCTCAGAATGAAAATGCCACTGATCTTAGCCGCTGGTTCATAGTTTTTACTTGTGATGAGAGAAGCTGATTTGATTATCTCTAGCTGCATGATTAAGCACACCATTCTAAAGCTAAGCTGTTAGAACTACATCTATACCAACTTAAAGGGCTTCAAGAACAGTGTACACTATCTTATGCCGTAACAGAACACCAATTTTATCATCTGAGGAGACAGCACGGCCTGCAAGCAGTGTGTTCGTAAAGCGCAGGATTTACCTGCGTGCCACTTACTCGTACACCTTTTGTGACCCATCTGTCATGTTCTATTTACTATAAATTGTGTGACTAAGAGAGTAGCAAAATGGCATGCTTAGTGTAGCATGAGAACTACGAACGGCAACACAAAACAACTCTGTCAGCCAATTCCCGTCCAGTGCAAATGCAAGCAAATGTCATTTATGCTTCAAACTAAATTACAAGGCAGAGGCGTTGCAGTATAGTTTGCTGTGGTCTGAGCAAGCACCTATTTTTAACTAGAGCAACTAAAGCAGGAATGGTATTTCATACTATCTGGAAGATGTGCAAATAATAAGCACGCTGCCTAATTGCCCATCAGCTGAGATGAATTGGGTCCAGCTCATATTCCTCAGGCTGAACGCTCCCTCTGCTGAGCACAGCTGGCAATGCTTTAGGACAGACAGATGTGGCGTGAGGAAGGACGAGGAGCAGAGAAACAGTGTGAGTATAACAGGATGTTTTTGTGTGAGTCAATGTTTGTCTGAGAATGTGAAGGAAAAGAAAAATGCATGGTTGTATGGATTGGAGAATACATGTGTCTTAAAAAGTACACAAACATATGAGTCAGTATCTGTTCACATGATGCACATTCAAAAATAAAGTCTGGACCAAACAGGAATAGTATAAAGGTCCTTGATCTTCTAGTATTCTCCATTAACTTAAATCATTATTACTAGTCAATTATTTATTTTACAAGCTGCTTGGTTCCTTTCAAGTTTTCTTTACATTCTCTCTGGAGTTTTTCCCTGCCATTATTTCAGCTGACCTGCTCATTAGCGATCTAAATCTACATCCAGATTTTTGTAAAGCAGCATTGTCACCGTGCCTACAAAGAAAGAAAATTTAATTTTTAATAACACTTTACACTAATATTGCAGTTTACTTCCTGGTACATCACATCATGGATAGCAGAACATCTTCCACATAAACAACTACTGATTTTAAAAGCCGCAAAATCCAATGTAAACTTTTTGCTGCTAATTGGCATCCATGGTGTTGTGCCGTTCTCACTGGATGCGTCAGGCTTTTAGCAAATTAAATGGCACACACTTCATTTTTGAGGGTTATAGTAGATCATCCAAATTCATTAAGTATTGCTAAGTTTACCAGATGAAAACACTATTTGCTGGTAATAATCTCGGGCATTTGATGTGCTCTTATTTTTCCATTTTTTTTATTGACTATTTGGTAAATCACCTTATGAGGTGCAACAAACTAGCTTTTTGATTAAGATTTCAATCTCCTCATCAGTAATGACAGAAAAATGAGATGAATGTAATCTCATGCTAAGCTTTTACACAAAGATTAAAATAAAAGGAAATTCACATCTCTATGATCTGAAAACAAAACTCTCATCTTCTTATTTCCTCCTGCATTTTTGTCATAGCTTGTCCTGGTACGTTTTTCAAGACTTTAAACATAAAAGCAGGTTTTGTACCCTGAATACAGTTCTCTCCGGCTGTACTAACCTTCAACAGAGACCGTACAACTAAAACCTTACAGCTGTTACTGAACTGATGGCTAATACGGGAAAAAACCCATAAGTCTTGTTAACTGGTTGCAAAAGTTGAAGGATTTCTACTACAGTCTTCTTTACAAAACGATCCCACATGAACAGCTCACTCCTCTGATGTTGACATTCCTTAATATAGCAAACCGCTGTAAAGATTCGCTTTGCAGTCAATGCTAAGTTTAATTCGAACATAATTGTAGTCAAACCAAGTCCTTTTTGAGTGATTTAACCTCACATCTGAGGTAAATGTTGATATTATGCTTTTATGTTGCTGTTCTTTGTCACACGTGGGTGACAAAGTAAAATTAAAATTAAAATAAAAATAAAGTAAACAAAATAAACAAAATAAAATTAAAGCCTGGAAACGCGTGGGAAAATGTGTGACTCTGTGATAAAGACGAGGTTTACGTATGCTTGTGTACAAATATAAAGTAAAATCAATGCTTGACCTCATGTGCACGGAGAGCATAACTTTTTCTCCTTCACACACTCCTACATTCATGCCTGTAATACATAAAAAAACATATGGAAGCATGCGCTATTACACAGGCACCATGCTGGTACAACCACCTTGCTTTCCCAAGTACCTGGCTTTAGCGGCTGCGGAAGCACTGCAAAACTGATCTTAGACATAGAAATGGCTTTGAAAGCAGCAGGGTGTCAAGTTCAAACAAACTTCAGACACTTCTTGTACTCTTGTGGTGACATGCCATGTTTAAAAGATATTCATGTTTAAAAGAAAGAGACGGACTAATATTCACTGTATCTGTTTGCTCAAAGCAATTTAAAAATTACTTTATTACCACAATTCAGCCACGATGCAGCTTGTTAAGTGCCTGCAGTCTTTTTTCCTTGGTTAAAGGATAATGTATGCAGCTACCAAGTAATGGATTCTTCTACAATACGGTTTGCCTAAATCAGTGTACACTTCGAAAATGACATTCTTTGGAAGTGTTTGTTTCAGAACAGTTTTAAACTCTTTATAAAAAAAAAAAAAACTAGTTATATAAATCACATTAAAACAATACTATAGTTATACATTAAAAATCTTTGAATACAACACTGTATCAATCTTTCAAAAGCAAGCTTCTACCACTTTGAATAAGGTCAGTATGTAATAAATTATTTCATTTCTTTTGTTTAACCCCTTTTTACCAGTACACTGGTATTCTATTGGTACACTGATATTCTGCTGGAGGACTAGAATTCGATATTTTCAAGCAGTATAAGCAATGTTTATATGGCGGAATTTTATCACTGTACAGTGCCTTGCAAAAGTATTCACCCCCTTGGCATTTTTCATGTTTTGTTGCCTCACAACCTGGAAATAAAATGGATTGTTTGAAGGTTTGCATCATTTCATTTACAAAACATGCCTACAACTTTGAAGATGTGATTTTTTTTATTTTTTTTTGTATTGTGAAGCAAACAACAAATAGGACAAAATAACAGAAAACTTCAGCGTGCATAACTATTCACCCCCCTAAAGTCAGTACTTTGTAGAGCCACCTTTTGCGGCAATTACAGTTGCAAGTCGCTTTGGATAAGTCTCTATGAGCTTGCCACATCTTGCCACTGGGATTTTTGCCCATTCCTCAAGGCAAAACTGCTCCAGGTTCTTCATGTTGGATGGTTTCTGCTTGTGAACAGCAATCTGACCACAGATTCTCAATTGGATTGAGGTCTGGGCTTTGACTAGGCCATTCCAACACATTTAAATGTTTCCCCTTAAACCACTCGATGCTTTAGCAGTATGCTTCGGGTCATTGTCCTGCTGGAAGGTGAACCTCCATCCCAGTCTCAAATCACAGGCAGACTGAAACAGGTTTTGCTCAAGAATATCCCTGCATTTAGCACCATCCATCTTTCCCTCGACTCGGATCAGTTTCCCAGTCCCTGCTGCTGAAAAACATCCCCACAGCATGATGCTGCCACCACCATGTTTCACTGTGGGGATGGTGTTCTTGGGGTGATGGGATGTGTTGGGTTTGTGCCAGACATAGCGTTTTCCTTGGTGGCCGAAAAGTTAAATTTTAGTCTTATCTGACCAGAGCACCTTCCTCCATACATTTGGAGAGTCGTCCACATGTCTTTTTGGCAAACTCAAAACATGCCTTCTTATTTTGAACACTAAGTAATGGCTTTTTTTCTGGCCACTCTTCCATAAAGCCCAGCTCTATGTAGGGTACAGCTTATTGTGATCCCATGCACAGATACACCAGTCTCTGCAGCTCCTTCAGGGTACACCTCTGGTCTCTGTGCTGCCTCTCTGATTAATGCCCTCCTTGCCTGGTCTGTGTGTTTTGGTGGGCGGCCCTCTCTTGGCAGGTTTGTTGTGGTACCATGTTCTTTCCATTTGAAGATGATGGATTTGATGGTGCTCCGGGGGATCATCAAACATTTGGATATTTTTTAATAACCCAACTCTGACTTGTACTTCTCAACAACTTTGTCCATGACTTGTTTGGAGAGCTCCTTGGTCTTCATGATGTGATGGCTCTTGCATAGTGGTATTGCAGCCTCTGGGGCCTTTCAGAAAAGGTGTGTTTATACTGACAGATCATGTGACATTTAGATTGCACACAGGTGGACTTCATTTCACTAATTATGTGACTTCTGAAGGTAATTGGTTGTACAAGAACTTTTGAGGGGCTTCATAGCAAAGGGGGTGAATACATATGCACATGCCAATTTTCAGATTTTAAATTTTTCACAATTATTTTTTATATATATTTTTCTCATTTCAAAATGGGGGGGTACTTTTGCAAGGCACTGTAAGTCTGATATAAAATTGGTCAGGTCACTGTTGGCTTTCTGTGTGACTTTGTACGTGTTCCGATAACCTTACACAGAATTGTAGTGGTTCAAGATAACACCTTTGAATTTTAGTGATTTGAGCACTTGGGGCATCTCAAAGAGCAGAAATGGGTTAGATATCACCTCATTTTATTTGAAGATATAAACATTTGTGTGAGAAAAAAAAAAAATTGTGTTTCTTTTCCAAAGAATGCCTATGCTAGCAGGCTAGATAAAACAGAAATACTTAAGAAAAACAAGTTCTTAAACCACTGAGTGCCTACTTGTCATATGAGGTAATAACCATTCAGTGCAATTTCTCCTCTTCTCTGCAAACAGATATATACATGTATTTATTTATTTATTTATTAATTACATACCACATGGCATGAACGCCTGCTTGTGTTTGCAGAGATGAAGTTGAACTTATAACTTAGCCTGATAATACGGACATTCAATTTATTTAAAAAAAAAAAAAAAGGTTAAAAAGTCCACTCTTGTGTCTACCTTATGGGGTCATGCCTGTTTTTCTTTTGTCCACAAAAGATGTACCATGGCAGAGTTGATGCCTGGAATAACAGCAACATCAATTACTCTGATTTTCTAGCACTAAGCATCCCTGACCTTTACACCTTTTTTTATAAGATGTGATAAAATGACTTGTGTACCCAATACTGAGGGTTCTAAATATTTCACTAGGATTCTCTGCTGGCAAATATTCCTGTTTCACTCTTCAGCAGAAATGCCTGAGAAAGAGGCAAAGTGAAATAGATTGAATATAGTAAGAGTGAGATTTGGCTTCTGGCTATAATTTTAGCTGGAGAAGAAAATCGGAAATTGCTTTAAAAAAGTGTAGTTAATATCCCTCGGAACTCTCCGAATTGACAATCGTTATTCCTACTCATTATTGCTCAATTTTAAAATCTACTGAGAACATTATGCAAATAAATGGTTAACCCGGATATTTTCACTCATCGATATTAAATAATTACTGACAAAAAAGGTCAAACACTGCACTTGCACTTGTCTCACTAAGCATGAAAATGAACTCCAACTATAACATACTAGAGTGGTGACAGTAATACATTGATTATACACCCTTGAAAATACATACAGGTTGTTAAATATATAAGTTTGAATAAAAAAAAAAATACTACATATACACCGATCAGGCATAACATTATGATCAGTGAGAGGTGAAGTGAATAACACTGATTATCTCATCATGGCACCTGTTAGTGGGTGGGATATATTAGGCAGCAAGTGAACATTTTGTCCTTAAAGTTGATGTGTTAGAAGCAGGAAAAATGGGCAAGTGTAAGGATTTGAGCGAGTTTGACAAGGACCAAATTGTGATGGCTAGACCACTGGATCAGAGCATCTCCAAAACTGCAGCTCTTGTGGGGTGTTCCCGGGCTGCAGTGGTCAGTATCTATCAAAAGTGGTCCGAGGAAGATACAGTAGTGAACCGGTGACAGGGTCATGGACGGTCAAGGCTCACTGATGCACGTGGGAAGTGAAGGCTGGCCTGTGTGGTCTGATCCAACAGATTTACTGTTGCTCAAATTGGTGAAGAAGTTAATGCTGCTTCTGATAGAAAGGTGTCAGAATACACAGTGCATGATGGGTGAGGGCTGTTCTGGCAGCAAAAGGGGGACCAACACAATATTAGGCATATCATAATGTTATGCCTGGTCGGTATAGATAATAATCTTCTATCGGGTTGCATTGTTCTCTTCAATGAATAATCATACAGAGGACAGACAGGCAGAGAGGATTAGACAGGCAGGCAATCAAGAATAACTCTTAATATGATGCTGCCATCACCGTGCTTCACTGCTGCTCTCAGGGTGATCACAGTGGAAAAGTTCAAAGAAGAATGAATGAATACAAGACTATGTAAATGTTAAAAGCAGCATTAATAGTATAAAAATATGTTTTTCATTCATCTTCTCTAAATAATGATTAAAAAGCTTACAAATATCCTGTGAGCTCTGCACTGGTCCACTAATGTACAGATGTTTCTATCTGCACTAAATGCAGCATTTGTAATTTTAGCGTTTGCACTGGTTCACTTTTATACACTATTATACTGCACTACTATACAGTAAATGTTTCCTTTTGCTTAAAATTCTTATTTTCTTTTAGGTTTTTATGTTTATTCTAATAGTTTTTTTACCCTTGCTTTACAATACTATGCACCAATACACCAAGGCAAATTCCTTGTACATGTAAAACCCACAGTACTTGACAATAAAGCTGATTCTGATTAGAGTTAGTAATTATATTAATTAGACAATCCTTTTTTGAACTAATAAAGAATTTAGTAAACTGTATCCATGTCTTCAGAAGATGCCAGGAATAAGGAGTTCCACATGCTTTATAGAGCAAAATGTAGTTCTGGATTCTTAAGATAACCGAGTTAAAGCACCAGCGATTGTGTAATGTTGATACAAATGCAACAGCAAAAGTTAAAACATTTTTGCTTGCATCTATTTTAGATGATCAGATTAGTATGCATTAGTCTATGACGCTAAGTGCAATCCTGATTTTTTGAACATTTAAGGGCTTGTAATTGACTTGTAATTAGTTAAGAATCCAAATAAAAGAGGACACAAGCTTTTAAGCTACATGCATATTCATATGTAAATATGTTTGCCTGTTAACCCAAGGGTCACTGAAACTGAAAGAGATAGATATTGTGAGACGAACAGCAAGGGCTTAATGTATTAAAATAACTTGTTTTATTTAATTATATAATGAGTATAAATAATGAATAACAATATATGAATCATTTATGGCTTTCCAGTGTCTAAGTGCAGAACTGTAAATCTTGGGTCATATTTAAAAAGAGCCTGATGTCAATCTTCCTTTCACGTAGCTTTTCTCAAAACTCTGCCTTCATGCTTCATCCAATTGAAAATGCACCACCTACTATTATAATTCTGTAATGTGATTCTGTGGAGATGGGGATCTATGCTGCATTACAAATCCAATTAGTGAATTCAGGTGGATTTTGAGCAACTTCTTAACGTTTTTTTGTTGCTTTTTTATATCAATTTCATATCAACTCTACTGGAGGTTCAAAACAATGCAATAATAAATGGTCTGATATGATACAAACATTTAATATGTCTATGTACAAATTAATGCTTTAGATGTACAGTCATGTGTTATTACACAATTTGCATAAGTTATTGCAAAAAAAAATTCTAAATCATTGTATTTTATTATTATTTCAGCCATGTTATATCCTTTCAGATTCCCTACAAATGTTAAATCTCACTGATCATGATTTCGATGAATATAACTCTATTCATAATCATTTGCAAATCACTTTTACTCTGTATGACAGATTTGTTCCAAGGACATTTCCGGATACTCAAATCTGCATCTGTTTCTACACAACTTCAATGAATAAGGGCCAATTTGAATACTAGTTCCTAAAGAACACTAATTAAAACTAGTTAAATCTGTATGATGGCTTCATTGAGCTTGACTGTAAGCGAGGTCAAGTACTACTGAGGATATAATGATGCTTTTAAAGTTATTTATATAATGCATTAGAGGGTCCTATTGTTATACAACACTAAGTGCTCTTCATTGCATGAACATACAGTGCCTTGTTAAGGAGGAAAATACGAATAGTTAGGAAAGTAATTAAGAAGCTGAATCCTGATGATGCCACCACCATGCTTTAATGGGGGGATGCTGCTCTCAGGGTTGGTGCACAGTGGAAACAAATGCATATGTATGACAATTCAGATGTCAAAAGGATTATTAACTCAGTATTTGGTTTATTTTTTAGAGGTACATTCAAAAACAAAACATGGAGAAGGTCAACAATGAGTGTAGGTCCAGTCTGAAATTCCAGATTGAGTACAGAGTTTGAAAAAGGATTAAAAAAATTGGGAAAATTGGATCATCAAAATAAGGCAAAAATATTTAGGTAAAATCTTTTTGGAAAACAATAGACATCAAGCTGACACCCCCAGCATCTTCATGTTATGTATAAACGTGCATATTCACTTAAAAGATGGCATCATCCGCTACGCCACACAGCCGAAGTGTGTGTACATATCATTTCAATTAGCTCTTTAGTGTTCCTCTCGCACTAGAGTAATCTGAGGCCTGTTTACGTTTGGCATGCAGTGCGTACGAGCTGTTCTCTTTCCTGTAGAACGAGTGTCCTCTCACCCCTCTTTAATATACTCTGCTTTTTAAAGCCTGGCTTCCTTTGGTGAAAGCCGTTGGCATTGCCATGGCAACTGAAGAGCGGGCAGTTGTCATAGTGCTGCTCTTCAGTAGGTCTGTTAATTGTGCACCCAAATCCAATGCTCATAATACAGCACTCGTGTGCAGACACACACACATACACACACACAAATAAACACACAGATAAACAAAGTTGGTCTTCGCCTGCTGTTCCAAATCTCACCCTCCTAGCCTGAGATCATTGTAATCCTTTTCATTTTGTTCCTACTGATATCATCCCAAGGAAATGTAAATTGTTGTCTTGTTATGTAATGTTATGTGATTACCCAGAGTAATCACGCTATTGGTGTTCAAACGGAATTAACAAAGGTTTTTTTCCCCCAAATTTTTGTATTAACACTACCTAGGAGTGGGAGATGTGTTAAAATACATCATATGGCACTACTACATCTTGATATTCAGTGTGCATTGTTTCATTGAGCTTCACTGATTAATTGTGCAATCAAGACACCGAAAAAAAAAAAGTCAAACAATATTCCGAAGACTAAAAAGCACTTCATTTTACTATATTTGCACATTTCCTGATTATAATCTAAGCTAAATAATTGTATTCTTTCCCAGTTACCTTGATATGATTTAACAAAATGTTTTACTCCTTTACATTTCCTGTACACCTTCCAAATTCTTACTACAGTGACTTAGTGCAAAACAAATTAAGAAAACAAAAACACAACAACACTACAATACAAGTAAAAGCACAAGAAGAAAAAAACAGAAATGTAACAGCATAGCAAATAACACAAGAGCAAATCAGAAAACACAATACGAAAATGACAAACTTGAACCAGAAACACAGCCAACACAACAGGAAAACTACAAACCCAGCAGTAGAACCAAAAACAAAATTAACTCAAAGGCAAATCAGAAAACCCAACAGGAAAACTACAAATTCACCAATGGAACCAGAAACACAACCAACACAACCACAAATAAAAAAAAACACAACAGTAAATCTCATCAACAAAGCCAAAATGTGAAAAGAAAACCAATCGGATAAATCGATCTCATTTCATCGCAGGTCAAATTTATTTGCTAATAATTCTGAAACATTTCATCAAATCCATGTCAAATTGTACTGATATTTCAACCAATCATCTTTACACAAAGATTTCCTATTGATGATTTGCCTGGATTTCAGTCAACCTCAACAGAAAAGAAATTCTAAGAGAAGCTATGAACATTATCCTTCACATTTGTAACATTTTATATGACTCAATTCTGTTCAAATTTGCACGTATGAGACCATGCTGAGGTCAGGAATATTTCTAAGGTTTCAGATCCTTTAAATATTGCTAACATTTACACAAGTAGTGTTATTACAAAAAATATATATTATACACTCTATACACCCACCAAAAAATCCATGCCACAAAGACTCGAGGTTGTTTTGAGAGAAAAAGGAGGCTCTCCCTATTTTCTTAAGTCACACTGCTGTAATGCTTAGAAATGCTTTTATTAATAACATAAAAAAGCAAATTACAGACGTAGATGCTGATCAATAAAACCAGCCATGTTGTGGGACTTATTAAATAATGGCAGCCGAAACCAGTGCTACATGAAAATATTAGTCTTGTTTGTGCTGATATATTATTACACCATTAAAGAAAAACGATTCAACTTGCATTAGCAAACCAAACACACTGAGCTACAGCGAATGGTCTAAATGAGAAAATACAAACAACAGCAAGATATCTGAGAATTTCTATTAATCAGAAGCCGTCTTTTAGCATGTCAGACGGCGTGTATTGTTTCTGCGATAACTCATCAGGCTTCAGGAAGGATAATTAAAACATTGTGATAATCTGTGCGCTACAAAACCTTTTTATATGTGTTATGTATTTTCTGAGTAATGCTTTCTCTTTATTATTTCATGGATAAAAATACAAGCATTAGACGTATAAGACCCTGACACACACAGTTTTATATACATACACACACTTCCATAATCATTTAGTCTTCTATTGAGCTGTTCTCAGTTGTGCTGGATCTATTTTCTCTAACAGATCAAATAACGGCTCTGACAGTAGTTCCAGCTGTCCACCTCCACATCTATTTAAACAAACATCTATACATACAGACTATATAAACAGACATAAAAAAAAATGTTCAGTTCATATATTTAAGCTTTCTGTGATAGATGTTCAATTAGACAGTTGTGAAGGAGTCTCCAGTGTCAGAGCTTTGGTAAAATTGTAACCTTAAAGTTTTTCATCACAGGAAATTCTTCAGGAGTATCAGTAACCAACTTTTTGAGGTGAATAACAGGAAGTGACTTGCCTTGTGGATGTTACACATTAACATAAAATTAATTGTGACTACAAATGGATAAAAATACATTGCATCATTCTTTAAAAAAAAAACGAAATTCTAATCATGGGTGAACTGCTGTGTTATGAGAGAAATAAAACATTTCGGATTGCTTTTATTGGAAAATAATCAGTTTCAAGGTAAGCGCGACTGTGCATTATATTGTTTAGTTCAAGCATATCGCCATTTTTTATATCTGCTCATTCTCACAATATCGCCTTTACCACACCAGCCAAGTAAAGACATTTTCTTTGCAGTATTTTGTCATTTTAGTTCAGACTCCTGCAGCTTCCATTTAGGATTTCATGTGTGCAAATTTTAAATCTGCATGAAACCAGGTACATAGTGTGCCTCTCTCTCTCTTTCTCACTCTTTTTCTTTCATAAAGTTTTGACTTTTGGAGTCAGCCACAGGAACGTCACAGCATGCACAGAGGGACAGGGTAATAGGATGCGTAATTTCCTCCTGCTTATATTGAGCTCGAGGAGACAGGCAATAACCATGCAGGCAAAGTTCTAGCCCTCTCTTTTATTATTTATACCCACTCGTTTAGGAGCTGTAACTCAGCGCCCAGCAGAAGTAGCATCGATGGGGTGGAGGGACCAACACACACACACAGACACAAACAAGAAAACTCCAGGCACAGTATTTAGAGGAGTAAATTAAGTCTGTGAATGGGAATTATATGCTGGAGGTTTATAGCAGTCAAGAGACAGAGTAATTAATTAAGTTACTAATCATTCAAAGGTGTATGGAAATGCACATGCTTGGAAATCCAGTTGCTTCATATAAGTGCAAATAAAAAATACAGGAAATGTCACAGCAACAGAAGTCACCATTTGGGATTTTTTTTTTGAATATATGATCCTTGTTAACGTCCGATCCCAATGCCCTCAACATGACCTCTGTAATAAAAATATACACAGTAGTTTAAAAATAGCATTTGATTTTCATTAAAGAAGCTGAGCCAAGCACACAGAAATGACAGAAAGGTCATTTTAATATTGTTCCACTTCAACAAATGGGTCATTCTGACCTAAACAGAACAGCCAGTAGGGCCGAGTAATTTGAAGAAAGAAAAAAAACTGTGACAAAATTCATACATTCTAAGTGTTACAAACTTAACAGAATCTCCAAGTATGTTTGTGCAAACAACATATTTACAACTGTGTTTATTATAGTCAAGGTAGAAAGCTGTCCTCTAGCTGAACAGGGTTTAGCTAAAAGAGAGTGGGTAAAATTTACTGAAATGTCTGACTTGAATAAAACATTTGCTTCTACAACACCTGCTAGAAAGGTTTGTTTTAGGGTGAACTATCTGAACTATCTAGACTAGTATTAACGCACATTCATGCGATTGGACTACAAGATAACTACAGTGCTTATTAACAACCTACAAACCAATCATCTCTGACAGAAATGCTTACACAGTAAGCTTAAGGGCCTTTATGATGCTATTAATTCTCACATAGATAAATGTAGCATTGCTGCTGCAGTGATGATTCACTAAAAGTTTCTCAAGTAAGAGTCCATTAGATGCTTGGTGGACCAAAACACACAAGATAATTACATAAAAAATATCCTTCATTTAAGATATATCCTTCTAAACAACATGGACACACTCATTTTTACAAAGAAATAAAACTCATTTTATCATTTAGTTATATCTACAAATCATGTAGCACTACATTTAGGGTGTAATTTCTGTAATTAGCCATCAGTGTTCAGAAATATCCACTAAAATGTCATTTTTAATCATTTCAGCTAAAAATATAAATGGTAACTATATTAAAGTGATCACCTACCAAAAAGTTTCAATCAAAATTAACTGCTTATTGGCTATTTGAATGATTTTGGCTGTTAGCTTATGCTAGCTTCATTTACATTTTCAAAGCAGTATCCCATAAATACCAAAACAAAATTAGTTAGATTTTATCAGCTGTTTTTAAATATTATTTTTATCTAACAAACTTAGCTACAATGAGGTAAATTTGTGTTAAATGTTGCTCACTATCTAGCTGGTTAGCTTGGTTGAATAAATATAATTATAATCCAGTCCTGGCTGGTTAGCAAACATTGACACTGATTATTATCTTAAGAATTAACACACAGTGCATACTTTATGTAATGAAAATAATCTTAAGTAAATGGTTAGCCCTGTATGCCAGTGTGTTTGACTGAAGAAGTGATGAAAACTCAAATAATCAAAACAGTTAATAATATAGTTAATATAGTCTGTTAGGCATGTAGTGTGAGTAAAGTATTGAAATAAATTTAATAAAGCATCATTAACTCAAATGTAAAAAGGTGGCTAAAATGATCAGTTGCTAAAGACAGATATGTTCCGTATGTTAGCAGTTCATAGTTCATTCAGCGTGCCTTTTTAAGGACCTCTGTCCTTACATGAGATTTAAGAGATACACCTTCAGTTACAACATCTACACTTCCTCTAATGCACCTACACACTGAGTAATGTACAAAGAACAATGGCATGAACATAAGATGAACAAAGCTTAGTAACACTTACTAACTGCTTTATCTGTCATCCAAATCCTTTCACACCTCAGTTTCACACCCACACATACACACACACACATACCCACACACACACACATATGCACACAAAGACAGATACACTATGATACGGTTCTTTAAAAGAAAATTCAACAGCATTTACAACATCTGCTCAATAACGATCTAAACTCGGTACAGGATAACCGCAGCAATCTGTTACTAATGCATTACATATTAACATGCAGCTCAACAGTAAATCAATCAATAAATAAATAAATAAACATCAAAAATTCTTTTATCTCCATCTCTTCTCTTTTATCCCTCTCTTTTCTCGTTTAACAGCGGTAAACATCGTGTGTGTGTGTGCAATCTGCTCAGCTTCTATATAACTTATTTAATGCCCCCATCCACAAATTCTCTCTTGAAGACACAAATAAAGTAGGAGAGCTTCAAAAAGATGTTAGAGCATAGTAAAACACGTCTGGTGAAAATCTTAGTCTGTCCTAAACATCTGCAAAAATTCACACCGCAAGCTTTGCGAGTTCACAAGTGTGTACGTTTTGACACACACACATTTTGATAGTGTGTTAACAGCTAGTGACAGCCTATGCTACTATTCACAGAGCTTTCAGTTGTAAATTGCAAGGCTTTTCATCACTGTTACCATGGCATCTAAAGAACACTATTCCAGTGAGAATGCCTGAAAACCAAACCCCATTTCAGTTGTCCCCAAAAAAATGAATAAATGAGGAACATCATGGTCTTGAATGTTGCTCTCACTTTTTGTCCCACTTTAAACTGGACAGCTGCAGTGCAGGGTTAGTTTTAGCATGTGGATGGAATTAGAAATAGGGAAATAATCAGATATGAATATGATATTCACATCAAACCATTAAAAAGTTCTTTAATAGTTGTTTAGAAATGCTGCTATAATTGTTCATACAATAACAAGTCAGGATTCAGTCAAAATAACAAATCAGGATTCAGTCTCCTGCTTGCACCACTGTTCTGTTGGCTCTCTCAGAACTGGACTTTACAACTGCAGCAGGTATTTTGAATGGAAGCATTTTATCAGCTGTGCAAGCAAAATGCTCCTTTAGCTTGTAACATAGGGGTCAGCCAACAGCAACCTGTGGTTCCAATCCCACCATCTTAACTAGATTATTTAGCTTTCCAATTAAAGTTTTCCCTTTCTATGCAAAATACAAAATTACATCTTCATTCTGGACATGCAATGGCAATTACTTTGATGTGAAAAAAGCCACATCCAGCAATATACAGGGTCCAAGTGGTCTTTACAAATCACATCCCAAGTGACCAGTTGACAACAAGTTACAAGACCCTTTATGTAGAAACAGTTCACTTTACTGCTTTTTAACTCTTTGTATCAGAAGCCAAAAATGGAATTTACCCAATTTAGTAACGTTCCAAAACTAAAAAAATGTTTTTCTCAGACAAAAGTAAATGGTGATCTTAAACTCAATTCTGATCTCTGCGATACCCTAAGTGCTTGTTCATAAGCATGTTAAATTTACAGGTGTTATCTTGAACCACTAAAATTCTGTGTAAGATCTACATGTTATCTAACAAAGGGGAAAAACACACATTTCACATTGAAAGCCAACAGTTAAAATTTAATAAATAAAATTCATAAAATAATTCATTTTTTTATCCTGATCTATGGGGGGGGGGAATCAGATAAGTCAATTTGGATGCCAATGTTATAGTGCATATAGTTTTGGCAATCATTAAATTATGATTTACTGTTTAATTATAGTTAGTAATACTTGACAATTAAATGATAATATAAAATGCATTTTTTTTGTTTTATCACTAACGTAAGAGTATCAGACTTTGACTAGGAAAGATTTTCTACTGGACATTTATTCATTGCAGGGGTGGAAACATCACTAGCCCAAGTGTCCAGGACAAGCAGATTTTCTGTCCAGGATATTAATTTTTTATTCACAGTTGCCCAGTGGACAAGAATCTTCAAACAGAATAAGAAGTAGTTATTGACTTTCTGAAAATAAAAGTTTTATTTGACATGTTGGCTAGGTTTAAGTTTAGTTAATGTGCTTCACACTGGTGTGTAAAAAAAAGAAAAAGAAAATTAATACCAATTACAGCATTTGACTGATTACAGAATATGATTTTAATAATGTCAAATAAATAAATTATCAGATTTATAATTTCCCTTATTTTTAAATGGTGTAATTTCTAATATTTATAAAACAAAAAAATATATTGTTCAATAGATTTCTTACCTAAATTTTAAATAAACATAAATTCAGCTTTTCACATTTTTTGAGTTTCTCCTGTTTCACTGGATGTTTCATACTATAGCAGCCATTTTTTGGGTTTGAACTGTTTTTACTGGAAACCTTTTTGCTTGGGTGGATTTTTTTTTCCTTTGCTGTGTTTTCCTTAGTCTGTATTCCTTAGTTTATAAAGCAGTTTATTAGGTGAAAAAACATTTGTTGTTATATTACATATTAACCTGGTCAATTAAAAAAAGGTTTGAGCAAACACCTTGAAGCTGTAACTTACCTAGTGGCTAAGCTAATTAATTTCTAATTTGCCCACCCTATTACCCATTATGCCTATGAGTTGCCCACCCTAGTACCTGATTAGTGGTACTTCTGAGAATTTAGACATGGTTCTAATCACCACATTTTATAGACAGCTAGAGAGAATAGGAGAAAAGCAATAAAGATTTAAAAAGATAACAGTGAAGGGAACAGGTTTAGGTCAATAGAATTAAGCAGAGTCAAATGTGACACTCTGTTATATCAATGTCATTAACACAAGGGAACTATGTCCTTTGCTAATAGGCTTCCAGCAGAATCAGTCACAGTAATGAGGACACCTAGATTTGTGAATATTACCTCTCCAAATCCTTCATCCAGTGGAAGGTTTTCTTCCTTTAAAACGTATGAGTTATACATAATGTCGCCTGCCTGGAAAGAGTAATGTTGAAGAGAATGAAAAACCATACACGAAACGTCACAGAAAATGAAAGAAAATGGTTTTGCCTTGAATACGAGTGAGTGATGAAATGTGCCCATTTCACATCACTGTCATTTGAACAAAAAAAGGTCTGAAGCCCATGAATCCCCAACGATATTCCTAGTTTCGATTGTCCAAAAGAATAAGCGACGCCTCACAAGGAGCTTCGGAAGCACAGTGGGCTGAAAGTGATCTCTGCATGCAGACATTTCCTTGGCACTATCATGGAAACAACCTCAGCCAAGATACCAGGGTCCCAGGGCAACTCGGAGATAAATCCTTGGAGCATGGCATCGGGCCACACGCTACTACTAACATGCAGCGGAAAGCGAAAGGGGGCTGGGGAAGTGAATTTGTAAACACTAATTAGTAAGAAGGGGGTAGAGCGATGTTTTTCAGAGAGTAAATAATTAATGACGTCCCTCTGCTTTTCTGGTGAGTCAGTGTTTTGTCAGTGTTTAACGAATGCAGTTTTATATAATCCAACAAATTATGGCGGATGCTTAAGCCTGCCAAACTTGGTTGTAGACCTTAATAGAATTTAAATCGAGTTTAAAAGATATGGCTAGTCCCTGTTATTTTACAAAATGGCAAAACAGAGCAAGCTGAAAATTGCACATGATAAACATGTCTCTTTCCAAAATAACTAATTTAGATTCTTACTTACGTTTGTTTTCGTTGTAAATATTATTGCAAACCATTTCAGTATTACATTGTGTAAATTCACTATATAAAACAAAATTTAAGGGGGCCAATATTTATGCAAGATATTGGGTAAAAAATAAAACTAAAATTTGGGAAGCGTGTTTCTTTTTGGACATGGACTGCAGAGGAAATGTGTTCAGCCCATTTGTGCCAGTGGAATGTACCCTTCAGATAAATGCAGATTAATAAACACACTTTAAGAGGATCTCTCTAACAAAATGTCTTTTTAAATCCTCTTGACATTTTCTTTTAAGGAGCTTTTTTTTTCAGAAACCCCAAAGAAACTTGCTTAGTAATGTGCAATTTATCAACCTTACTGACCCAAACATAGTTCACTTGTTCAACAATGTGACTTATAAAGCATTAGACTATTTTAATGGTAAGCTTTTAGTTCAGTTAATTTATAATTATTTGAATTTTTTTTGTATAATGGTGACTGAGCAAAGACTTTAACGAGGCAAACCTGAGGCTGCTTACATTGCTTTGAATGTTAAACATATGTGTCTTGTCCTGATCCCGACACCCTTTCCCTAAATCCACAGCTAATATGTCTGTTGCGACTGAAACGTCTGCATTGGCCCTACATTTACACTGAGATTTGAGGAGCTTCAAAGAAAATCATGAAGTGCATGACCTGTGAATGATCAAGTGTGACTCATGTCGCTGTGAAGTGAATCTGCATTAAGGACCATTTAAGTGTGCTGGTGCACCACCTAGCCTTTCATGCAAATCAGCGGTTTTGATTTTCCCAGCGAATGTGTGACATCAAACCATAGCACAGTCTGTGCATCGAGGAAAAAAAATGTAAAAAGCAAAACTGACAGAATATGAATACATTTGATAAGCTTCTCTGGTGATGCTATTCTTTCCCTTTTCCTGGCTTGCCCGCCAGTGAGTTCCAAACTAACTAAAGTGTGTACATAAGACCAGCGTTCGGCGATAATGACACAGAACAGGAGCGAGGTAATGGCTGTCACTTCACGTCCGTCAGAACGACTGAGGCTGAAATATTGCTCATAAGCTGTCAAGACCACGGGATGCCAGAGGGCTTTAGTAAGTCGTAGTCCGCACGAGTAACAGCAAAGGTAGTGAAGGAGAAGACAAGAAAGCGGACAAAGTGACAGCAATAGAAAATAGCTGGAGCTCAGAAAGGGCAAATGATACAAAGCAAAAAAAAAAGAGAGAGAGAGAGAGAGAGAGAGAGACCAAAACATAGCCATGTTGACAAGAGAACAAATGAGGAGCAAACACAGTGGGCATATTGCTCTGGAGAATGAACCCTAGTGAAATGAACAGTGCTATGTATTTCTGAGTGGACAAATAAAAATCAGTCAGGCCGTGGCCAGCCAAAGGGCTTTCATAATAGATGCTGCAAGGGCTCCAGATATTGAAAATTTACAGGCAGGAAAAAAACAATCAGGCATTAAGCTATCCCAAAAGTGCCATGCCGCATGCTGCAAAATGAAGTCCCAAAGATGAGCTTAATCTCCACAGAGCCAGGATGCAGTGGTCATTTACAGCAGATCTCTGACTCTGAGGACTCAAGGTTGGATAAGAGGATAATAACAAATTACACAGCGTGCTTGATAAGGCTAATCCATTGGAAGGACTTGCAACATTAACAGGGGAAAAATACTTAATTGAGGTCGATTCATTTTCACATCATTTCACACAGCTGTTTTTAAGTAGACAAAAATCAGCAGTGGTGGCTATTAATGGGCTGGCAAAGATAAGCTTTCTCATCTTTCAAACATATAAAGACATCAAGTAGCACAATGGAAAAGCGTTTACTCCATTGTCTAGAGATCGTGAGATCGAATCCTGAAGTTGCCACAGCTACCATCTCACCCAAGAACCAAGACAGCGATATTGTACTCTTTCTCTCCTCTGTCAATCATAGTGACACTAGCCAATCACAGGCACATACAGAGCATACATTGACACAAGGAACCACGCGACAGCCTTCACCTTCCTGATTGAGGAGTGGGAATGGGCCAAGACTAAATCAGAAAGGCAATTAGGGAGAAAATCTGGGATACAGAACAGACACTTTTGCCATCAGATTATTTGCTGTTTAAAATGTTGATTTCGGTGGAAGGAAGCGCAACAGCACCACCATTGTGTACCTTTAATATACATGAAATGGTATGATGAGAGGCTGGGACTGATTTCTTTCTAGCTCTGTCTTAGTAAATCTTTGTTTGCCATGTTTCATATTTAAAGCATGGGATAAACCCAGTTAATAGCAACATAATAACAATATAATAGTAATAATTATAAATAATTATAAATCTTCCTATTAGCTTTTAAGTGTGTGTAATATTTGGCCCGACTTCATTCTCATCATGCCTTCACTAAGACCTTGAAATATAATGAATTGCTCAGTGCTAGTATGTTCATTGTTGTGCTATTGATATTAGATTTTCCATATATTATCACAAACAGCTGTCACTGCAATACTAAAGAACTGACTTCTACACATTTGGCTTTCATTCACGTTGTGAGTTTCAGTGTCTAGATCTGCTAAACTGCAAAGTTGTAAAATGAAATTATCCTATAAACTATTTAACCAGTTTTCCCAGTGTTATTTGTTGATTCTATTTCTGACATTTTTACAGGTATGCCATTAACAAATGAATACTGACAAATCAAGCTCAGGAAGCAGAGGACTGACGTTCGCACTCAGATGCAAAATCAAGACTAAGTATACTTACTAAAAGTGTAGCTAAATTGATTTTTGTTATTTCACTAAAAGCCAAGGCAAGGTCAGGCATCAACTCCAATGACTATAGAAATCCTGACCAAATAAAAGCTGTTTTAAAACATAAACCTTTAAACCAATATTCTTCTCAAGCAACCATGAACCTTAAACCATAAATACTACAGAAATATAGCACAAGCCAGCAAAAACTTTTATATAAAGGCTCCGGTCACTACCAATGCCCTGAAACACACATGTCGAATAACATGTGCTTTGATAATAACACTGTGGTGATGGTGGCAGTCAGTGGCAGGTCACAAAATCAGCCCAAAACCATGCTTTTATTTCTCTTCACTGTTGCAGACTGCTGCTGCTAACTAAATGACACACTGTTGAGTTCACCAGGTATTCATTACACTGGCTGTCATCTTGCCTGCGTACATTTTTCTATGTCATGATGGGATAAGGATTCAGGGAAGGGGGTGGGGGTGTAGCAGTGGGTTAATGTAATCACTTTTTTGACGGTAGTCATTATTCTCTAGTGCGCAGTGAATTAATAATACCATGATGTGTCAGGATTATTTAGCTCAAACACTGAAAAATGAGTAGCCTTTATATGAGGGGTGGCATTAGGGCTGGGCGAAATGATATAATAGAAATATCGTGATTAATTACTGGAGGCTATGTAAACATATCATGATATCTTTATACATATATACTGTACACATATATATATATATATATATATATATATATATATATATATATATATATATATATATATATATATATATATATATATATATATGTTTGCGCATAGCACATTCATACTCACACACACATACACACATTTAGACACAACAGACAATTTGGAGTTGCCAATCAGCCTACAACATGTCTTTGCACTGGAGCTGGAGTATCTGGAGGAAACCCCAAAGCACAGGGAAACCATGCAAACTCTGCGCATACAGGTAGCAGCTTGGAATATTACGCTTAAAAATTGGGAGATTAGATTAGATTTTTTACACAATACAAACCGGGTACAGATCATTAATAGTTATTACCTGATGTTTGTTATTGTATCACCCACCCCTAGGTGGCAATGAAATACCCAAATGAGGCAAAAACAGTAGGGAATATAACATATATATGGTATACAGGATATAAAGGAATAAAAGTAGTGTAACAGGATTTGTTGATATAAAAAAATTGTTGCTGTAGTACTGAGTTGTTGGGGTTTTTTGTGATTGCAAAAATTGTTACTTTTGCAGCAGCGTTTTTCAAAAGTTTTTTGTGCTTTTTTTTTGCATAAAACTATTTGAATTGAAGAAATTGCAAGCACAGAACCAGTGAAGATGCATATGTGATTACATTCTACGAAAGCTGTACTTGTGTTTGACTTGAATGTGAATCGGGTTTGGCAGAATGTCTGTGGTGATGACCTTGCACAACATGTCTTGGCCCGAATCCTCCAAATGTTGCTTGATTTTGTGATTGCAGAAATGTTGAAATCCTGGAGGGAATAACATACACAACAACTTTCCACCAGTTTAAATTTTTATTCATTAGAGAGTGATAAACTTTGAATATTGCACTTTTGTTTACATTTACATCCAATGCCATTGAATTTCATGCTATTTCCTGTTATCTCTATAACTTATAACAGTCATAAACTGTTGGCTCTCACCAGCGCCTCTTTTTTCAGCCTGTTATGTTAGAGAAAGTGCAAAAAACAAAACAAAATGTTGCAGCTTGTTATAGCTCAGATTGTGACAAATTAATGACACTGGAGACTCCTTCCAAAATTAGTAAATAAATACACTTCTTGAAACAAATCATTTTGCCAATGGCATTAACTGTTTAAGTCCCTGTGAATTAGTATTTATTATTGAAATTCTAATATATTATGGTTAGAATGAGTACTTTGTTATAATTGTGTGACTTGTATTGTAACCAGCATTGCTGTCAAAGCTGCAGTTATGGAAAATTAATCAGCACCTCTGACCAAGCAACACTTCTGATCAATCACAGTTCCTTCTACTTTATCTGAAAAATATTCACAATACAGTATTCCACTCCTGATTCTGGCCAAGTTCAACCCCATATAAATATTGTCGATAGCCACAACCCCAAAACACATGCACTTGGCTAGAAAAAAATATTTCGAAATCATCATCCACTTATTCAAATTAAGCTTGATGGAAGAGTTCATTTAAATCTAGAGCCTGGTGATGAGATGATACCGATGTTCCACAGATGGAAACATCTGTGTGCACAATTTTTATTAATCTATCAGACATGCTGACATAAAAATGCTGCTATTATATACACAGGGAATGAATGTGAGATGATGATAAGAGGTGTCACTGGTTATGTGGGTTGTGTCCATTCGTTACATCAGGCACTTTCTGTGAATGCTAGAGTCTACTAGCAATATCTTTTTACTCCCAGCTTAGGAGGAATCGGATTGATTTTGAAACTGGCTATTAAAAGGCATCAACATGAAGAGGACACTCAAAGGCTCTGTAGCAGACACTATGTACTGCTGTTTTAAACAGTAAAAAAAAACAAAAAAAACAAAACAATTGAAGGCCATATCAAGAGCGAACACCCTGCCATATGTGGGAATGAATATCAAACTACCACCACCATGTTTTTTTTGTACGTTTGTTTTTTTTTTCTGAAGAACAAACTGTACAAAGTTTAGCAGAAGGGAACCTCCAGAGTACACAAGTACTCTTAGGATTTGTCTGTGAGCATCTTCTTGAAAAAAAAATAAATAAATACAAGCCCCCCCTCTGTCTATGTGTGAATGTGTGGCCATTCCTGTTTAGCTCTCCGTACCACCTTTCGGAGCTCCAAAGCAAGTACAATTCTCATATATATATATATATATATATATATTTTTTTTTTTTTTTTTTTTTTCTTCCCTTGACTAACCAGATCCCTATTGAGCTTTGAAACAATCAGGCTGAAGGATTGCTGAATTATTCAGGGCTCACACTATGAAATTAGGAATGCTCACACCAGCACCAGCCATTATCACATGCATCAAAGAATCAAAGATATGCAAAGGAATATAATTGGTCTGCTCTGATTATGCCAACACTCTCAGTTTGTGTATATATATATAATGTGTGTGTGTGTGTGTAGGTCTCTTCTAGTGCCTTCTGTCAAGGCACTTTGTTCTTTGTTCAGGATGATGTCAGAGGTTTTGAGTCGAGATTTTGAACCAATCATGAACATATGACAAGCATCACAGCTGAGATTTATAAGTCTTAAAAGTATTTAAAGCCCATGTTACTTGACAAGCGCACACAAGTGACTGAAGGAGCAACACCACGCACCTGCTGCAGAGGTCTGAGGAACTCACAGAGTATGAAGGTTCTACTTGGAATGCTTTTAGGACAGGGAAGCATTAAGGTTTCCAACCACCTAAATATTCAACCTCAAATGTACAAAATGAATGAGGCATCAGACTCACGCTGCTGTTTTGTCCGGTCCAGTAAACGACAGCGTGGTTGTGAGCGGAGTCTCCAGCCAGGGCAAAAGTGCTACTGCTCACTTTGGGTTCCTCCGATCTGGAAGTGGTCACTTTTCCCTCGTCGCGGTTGCGTCGCAGTTTCTGTCCATCCACAAACAGCATCGCATCCATGGACTCTGCGGAATCTCCGCTCCGCGCGCTTGCGCCAAATTCATCCAGTTGCGCCGCGCTCCTTTTGCGCCTCAGTAACGCACTGTCTTTTCCCTCAAATCCTCGCTTTCCTCGTGTAGTTTGCTCGGGCGGTGTTTTTGCACCGTAGACCGTTCCGGGTGAGCGCGCCGCCACTTCCACTTCTATCGAGTTTGGCGCGCCGCTCGCGTTCGCGTCTTTTCCCAACTCATGAACTCCTTCCAGAACCGGTTGCAATCTCGTGCGGGCGAAACTGACAAGTGATTTCCCAGCCGCCGTGGGAATGATGGTGCGTGCATTGTTTTGGACGTCCCCAATTTTTACAAGTGCTGGTAACGGGCACGAGGCGCAAGTTACCTCCGCTCTGGTAATGGCACAAAGATGCAAAGAGCAAACAAGCCAAGTGCACAGAGTCAAGAACATGCCAGAATACGAGTCCATGATGAAAGAAGAGCTTGGGATACCGAATTTCCTTGCTTGAGATCCGTTTGTAGCGTGGATGCTGAGCGCGCGCTCCCTCCTGGTTTTTTAGGCAAGTGCTCTTCAGCTAAACTGTTCACGTTCGGCTATCTGATGAAGTAAAGGCAGCACAGAGGGGAGGAGCTGAACACTGGCCAGGAGAGAGAGAGAGAGAGAGAGCGAGAGAGAGAGAGATGCGCGCGTTATACTTCTCTTTTCCATTTTGCTTTTTTTTCTTCTTTTTCCACATTCAAGCTATTTTTTTAAGGTTAAGCATCGCGATGTCAGCCAACATTAAGGTGTTTGTCATATGCATTAACATAAATTAACATACGCCGACATTAATGTGTTTGTTCAGTGCATGTCGTCATGCATCCTAAACTCGCCAAGATAAACCATCTGTTGTTTGGCATTAAAAAAGTCGGTCAAATGGCGCAAACAGTGGTAGAAGAGGAAAAAGGAAAAGAGGAAAGGTAAAGAAATACGTAGTTTTCTCACGTGCACGCGCTCTGTCGCGACATTTAACCTTGTGTCTCGCGCACAGTAGACATGACGCCCAGGTCAGTGTTGTGTAGGGTGTGTGTGTGTGTGTGTGCGTGCGTGCGTGAGCGTAAATACTAGAAAACACACCAAAATGCCATCACAGTGGCATGTCCAGGGTTTAGACTTGAACTGGGAACCGCACACTAAGGGGTGGCATCAAATCATGACTAGCACGAGTCCTCGGTTTTTTTAGCCGCTTAGGATTCCATAACTGTAGAGGGAAAAACTGAAGGTCCCTCTGCAATATCAGGCCCATTATATAAATGTCTACAAAAATATCTTGTCTTTTTGATTTTTTTTGTACTAGATTTTCTATTAGAGAGAATTTTTCATTTAATATTTTACAAATTTCTGGGCTAAAATATGTTAACTTTCTGACCAGCAATTTTTTTTTTTTTTTGTAATGGGGCATGGTGGCTTAGTGGTTTGTCCCTGTGGGATTCAGGGATTGATTCGCACCTTCGTCCTGTGTGTGGAGTTTGCATGTTCTCCCTGGGGTTTCCTCCGGTTTCTCCCTCAGTCCAAAGACATGCATTGTAGTTTGATTGGCATCTCCGATTTTTCTGTAGTGTGTGAATGGTTGTGGGTGTGATTGTGCCCTGTGATAGGTTGGCATCCTGTCCAGAGTGTCCCCTGCCTTGTACCCGGAGTCCCCTGGGATAGACTACACATTCACCCTGACCCTGTGTAGAATAAATGGTGCAGAAAATGGTTGGATGGTTGGATGGTTATTGTAATGATATTGTTTTTGAATAAATAACCAGTATTCTTGGACTTTGATGTGGTGCTATTTCTTTGAGACACTGGTGAATTTCATTGGTATCATATGCACACTGTTACACCAGTGACAAATTTATATTAAAGATTTTTTTCCAAGAAGGCGTAAACAGCTTCTCAAAGCACACATTATTAATCACATCAGCATCTATGAATTGATCTATTAAATCCTAATTTTTCCAAGTAAAACTTTTGTGGGAAGATTGAAAGGTTTAACTTCTAAATTAGCAACCACAAAAAAAAAAACCCTGCTTGTTCACCTAAATAGAGCTTTAAAATAGTGAATGTCAAAGACATAAAGGTAGGGACAAGTTCTTTTTGTACATTTGTACACCAAAAAGGTGTAACAAACAGGTTTGTTCCCATATTCTGTATGACTCGTATTTATACTTCATATTTATAACTTCACCAATATAACAAAACAAAACAAAACAAAAATTGCAGCATTTGCAAAATATCTGATTTGTACTTATATTCCTACAGAAAAATGCTGGAATAAAATGGTGGCTCTACACTACAATGGTTGAAAACAGCAGATGAGTTATGGCCCAGTGCTGGCCTACACTTAGCACTTTCATCTGGCCCACATAAAGGGCACTTGAATGATTGTGATAAACTCACCTAAAGGAATCTGCCAGAACACACCCATTGCTCAGCCTTGATGAACGTATGTTCCAGATTTGAGCTTATATCTTGGCCACATTTAGCCAAAGCTGAAATGCAGCACAAGCATTCATTTCAGATTCCAACTGTTGTAAAAGCTTCCACTTTGGCAGCACAGACTAATTTTGGCAACCGATCCATTTGTCATTTGTTTTGCTGTAACTGCTGCTCATGTTTCATAACTTGGCCTGAAATATATAAGAGATATTTGTGATCAGTTGGAGTGGCAGGGTATAGTGTAGTGTAGAGTTTAGGTTCACCCCTGGGTATGACCCATAGCCCCTGTATGATGCTTTAACTCTATATTGGTTAATTTAAATAAAGAAACTAAAATGGTACTGAATGACATCAGCCATTTGAGCAACGCAGCATTTTAGAATGATCTCTCTCTCTTCTTCTCTCTCTCCCTCTCTCTCTCTCTCTCTCTCTCGCACACACACATACACACACACACACACATTTGCTTTCTCAGCCTCAGAGGAAATTGAAGAGACATATTGATTACCGCAAGAGGCTTAGTATATGATTTATACCTCATTCAAATTAATGGTGCGATAGATTTTTCATGTTGCACTGCCTGGACACTTCTATTCTTCCTACAAGCCAGTGCAGGTATCATCTCAGGCTCTTACCCTGCTAAGATGTGCTATTGCAGCTATGTTAGCAAATGTCTACACTGGACATGGGAACCTTGTTGAACTTTGAAGAATTGCATTTTAGGCTACTCTCAAAACTCATCTCGACTCACTCACCAATAAACAGATGACATTATGTAGGTGTAATTTATGCTAACAGTGATTAAGCTGCATCCTAAATGACAATAAATCAGTTTCACTTTGTGATTCGAAAATGACCATCACTCAAGACTAGCAGGGGGGAAAAAAGCCTTGACAGTTCATTTTTATTATCTTGTTATTGGAATTTGGACAGAGCTGAAGCATTTCTAGAAGCTGTGACCACAAGTGTCTCTCACATTTCCTCCCAGACCACGTGTCTTTCACAGAAAAGCTATTATTTTCTATAGCTTACATGAATTCATGATGGTGAGTAATTTTCTCACAAGCTGATTCATTATTCAGATAGTTCTAAATATACATTCTAGTGAATGAGACCAGAAACCATTGTTAGATTTTTATTTCATGGCCTCATAGATGCCAATCTGTGAATTGCAAACAGTTAAGGTTAAGGTGAGGAACATAGTTAACATTAGAAACCTTAGTAAAAACAAAATAGCAGGATTTCATAAGAATCCTACCATTTTGACATAACTTAAAATTTAAGTTCTCCTACATTTATTAAATTTATATTTATATTGACTCCTAGTGGTCCAGTGGCAGGATCCCACACTCTCACTGCTGCAGCCTGGTTCGATTCCCAGGCAGGCCCTAACCCAGCCAGTGAAGAGTTAACTATCAGTGCTGGTCCCAAGCTTGGATTAAATGGGAGGTTTGCATCAGGAAGGGCATCCGGCGTAAAACCTGTGCCAAATTGAAACCAAATGATCCACTGTGGTGACCCCAAAACAGGGAGCGGCCAAAAAAACAACATATTTACATTTATATGAAAGCTGACGAATATTTGTGCTTGAATTTAACCTAAAAGTGGGCGTATCCTACACTGGGAGGTGTTTTTGTTTTTTGATATGCCCCTAGAAAGACTGAAAACACTGAAAACTGAGAGAGAGAGAGAGAGAGAGAGAGAGAACTTTCATAAGTTCATAAATAAACATTATACATTATTATGCAACACAAAACTAGGTCTTCAAAAAACACCTCCTGCTCATACATGTTGTGTTCTATAGGATCCCAGTCCCAAGACATAGTTTTAGTGTGTAAATTCCATGCATGCCCTGTATGTAATTTTAGAAAGCTTTCTTTTAGTAAATAAATAAGTTCTGCATCCTCATATTCTTGCCTATAACTGTATACTTTTTTAATTCAGCTACATCCCTCATACCTACCATACCTACAGAAGCCTTTTTAACAAAAGAATAGAATAAAGAGGGAGTCAAGGTACAAGGCGTATAAGAAGTGTTCAGCTTATCATCAGGAATTCCCATGATGCCACAGCCGTCCTTGACTGGGAGTCCACTTCTCTATCAATCACAGCCACACAAGTCAATCATTGGTGGCTAAGCTGAGGCATGTTGAAGTGGACAGATCGTGCCTTCCTGTGTGTTAAGTTACTCCCTGACACTGCATGAGCACAAGTTTGTAAATATAAAGTCACCTGGTTTCACAAGTCTTGGAAAAAGCTCTCTGGTTGGTAGCTGATATGTAACAAAGGAAAGATGTTTGATGATTTTGGCCATGACTAAATTGGGGGAAATGCTAAAATAAAATGAAAACATTTATTTTGTAAAGGAAAAGTGAATATATAAAGCTGTAATGATTTTATACTGACCACCACCAGTTCTAAAATCTTAATGCAATAAAATATAATATTATTAGCATAATAAAATCAATATAATTAAATAAGAAAATGAAATATTAATAAATAATAAATAAATAAATAAAAAAGTCATATCATTGTTCTCCAGGATGTGTTGTTATCTATTTTAATCTATTTTGTAGTGGTTACAGGATCACACCAGTCATTATTTTCTTTAACTTTCTTTAACTATTTTAATATTAACTCTGTGCTACATCATAATTTATTCCTTACATAATCATTGAACCGTGCAGTAAAACCGACACACTCATGCTGCTAATGGCATACACATCTCTACTTCCTTCTATCTTTGTGCATGTCTGTAAAGATATAGAAAGCTTCCTGTGTTGGAACAACGTTGGAACGGCAAGCCTTGTTGGCATTTTTTTTTTAAAGGCACTTCTAACTTTTTAATGGCCAAGACCTCACTCTTTATTGATTTTGTCCAAGGTTAAATCCAGATGACAAATGCAGGGGTCTGTCTCAGTGATTCAGCCTCTCTGTGTAAGAAGAAACCAAACTGAACATTCTGGAACAAAAAGTGTTTTTTACTCTCTGTAACACTTCAGAGTCACCATCATCACAATTATGTTACAGAAAATGGCCCGGGTTTTTATTACCTACCTATCGTGATTAATGGTAAGATGAATATGAAGGTTTCTACATGTCATAAGAGCACCAAGGTCATCAGGTTTCACCACAGAAGGTATATTCAGAAATAAATATGTCCATGTAGCTCTTAAGAATGATGATGAGTTGAAAACTCAGTAGATCATGCCCTTTTATTGTGTTGATATATTGGCTGTTTTTTTTTTTCAGGTTTTCAATAAGAACACTTTATTGGTTTTAAATACAGCTGAGTCCTACTGAGTAGTGAAGCTTTCATTTAATGAGTTGTTATATAGGCAAGGTGTATCTTCCTACCAAATCTCTTTAACTCAAACTGTTCCAGTGCTAATAGTAAATGCAACCCTCATACACACTCGGATAATTTTAAGAAACTATGGTTGGTTAACTGTTTAATTAGGATTTTTTTTGTTTGTTTGTTTGTTTTTTACTCTGAATGTAACGCCTCGTCAGGCGGAGGAGTGTTAGAGTCCATGTGCAGATTTCGTAAAGGACGGTGGGCAGAAATCGTGGTCTAGATAATGAAAGCAAAGGGTCAAATACCAGAAAGCTGTCACTCAGAAAACTAATCCAAAACACAAATCCGAAACTCGAGGTCAAGAGATAAACTGGCAAGGTCATACACGAGGTAACTAGACAATAACAGAATAAAGGCTTGGCAAGTGACACAAACGGAAACAATGCTTCGCAATGAGGCTGAGGTGGCGCGCTGCTTAAATAAGCCTCAGTACCGGAAGTGGCCAGAGATAGTTAATATTCGGGTGAGGGCTTCCTCTGGTGTTCTGGCCCAGACTGTTGTGTGACAGAACCCCCCCGTCTAGGGACACCTCCAGGTGTTCGTCGTCGTGGGCGCCCCCTCGGGCGAGGGGCCGGTCTGTGGGGAAAGTTCAGATGAAATACTTCGATGACTGCAGGGTCCAGGATGTCCTGCCTATTGACCCAGCAGCGCTCCTCTGGACCGTACCCCTCCCAGTCCACCAAGTATTGGAGGCGGCCACCCTGTCGACGTGAGTTGAGAATGGTGCGAACGCGATAAGCGAGGGAGCCGTCGATGTCCAGGGGAGGAGGTGGTTCATGGGTTTCGGAGCGCGTGGTTTGAGGTTCATGATAGGGCTTGAGCAAAGATACATGGAACGTGAGCAAGATACGATAAGAGGCAGGCAGTTCCAGGTGATAAGAGACAGGATTAACCTGACGAAAGATCTTGAAGGGGCCAATGAATTTGGGGCTGAGTTTGCGACAGGGTAGTTTGAGTTTCAAATTACGCGTGGATAGCCAAACTCTCTGACCCACCTGGTAGGCTGGGTGAGGCCGACGTCGGCGATTGGCCTGAATTGCCTGTCTTTGTACTGCCCTTTGAAGTCGGACGTGGGCTCGCTCCCAAGTCTCTTGGCTACGTCTAGCCCAGTCGTCCACTGCGGGGACATCGGAGGGTTCTTCGGACCATGGGAATAAAGGTGGTTGATAGCCTAGTACACATTGGAACGGCGTCAGCCCCGTAGAGGAATGAGTTAAGGAGTTCTGGGCATATTCGGCCCACGGGAGGAACTCACTCCATCTATGTTGCTCCTTGCTGCAGTATACTTGCAGGAACCTCCCCAGCTCTTGATTCAGGCGTTCGGCTTGTCCGTTGGACTGGGGATGATATCCCGAGCTCAGACTGACGTTGATCCCCAATTGCTTACAGAACTCCTGCCATACTCTAGAGGTAAACTGCGGCCCTCGGTCTGATACTATGTCCTCAGGGATGCCAAAATTTCAGAACACGTTATGAAAAATAGCTACGGCGGTTTCCATAGATGTGGGTAGGCCTTTCATAGGGATGAGTTTACACCCCTTGGAGAACCGGTCTATGACGACCATGATCGTGGTGAAGCTCTGCGACTCGGGGAGGTCTGTGAGAAAGTCTATAGAGAGGTGCGACCAGGGGCGTCGTGGGACGGGTAGCGGTTCCAGCAGGCCCTCAGGCATATGGCGGTCGGTTCAAGATTGGGCGCACACGGGACAGGAACGTACAAACCCCTCCACATCCTGATTTAGAGAGGGCCACCAAAAGGTCCGGCGCAGTAGCTGAGTAGTGCGGTGCATACCTGGGTGGCCGGTGCTGGGGCTCTCGTGGGTCCACTTAATCAGTCTGTGACGGAGTGTCGTGGGCACAAACCGCTTGGAGGGTGGACAGTTTGGGGGGGTGCCTCGGAGGTGCAGGCCCGTTCGATCTCACCCATGAAATCCCAACGTATAGGAGCAACCAGCACAGATGGCGGAAGGATGGTGTCCGGGTGAATGGAAGGTTCGCAGACTTCATGAATTCTAGAGAGCGCATCTGCTTTTCCGTTTTTGGACCCAGGACGATAGGTGACCGTGAATTTGAATCGCGAGAAAAACAGTGCCCACCTGGCTTGGCGTGAGTTCAGACGCTTGGCTTCCCGTAGATAGGCTAGGTTACGGTGATCTGTATGAATGAGGAACGGGTGAACTGCCCCCTCCAGCCAATGTCTCCACTCCTCCAGAGCAGCCTTCATGGCTAGTAGTTCCTTGTTACCCACGTCATAGTTCATTTCCGTTGGGGTTAGCTTACGAGAGAAGAAGGCGCATGGGTGTAATTTGCCTGACTCTGGCTGGCGTTGAGAGAGCACCGCCCCGAGGCCGCTGTTGGAGGCATCAACCTCTACTGTGAACGGTAAGTCTGGTCGGGGGTGCCGGAGTATGGGGGCAGACGAGAAGCTTTGCTTGAGCTTACTGAAGGCATTGCTGGCTTGGTCAGTCCATCTGAGTTTATGTGGCTTCCCCTTTAGTAACGAGGTCAAGGGACTGGCTATGGTGCTATAGTTCCGAATGAATCGACAATAAAAGTTAGCAAACCACAGAAATCGCTGTAAGCCCTTAATGTTGGTGGGCTCTGGCCAGGATGTGATCGCTGATACTTTGGACTGATCCATTTCTATTCCTTTTTGAGATATCACATAGCCCAGGAACGTTATGGAGGGACGGTGGAACTCACACTTTTCCAATTTACGAAGAGGTTGTGGGCTGCTAAACGGTGAAGTACGTCACGAACGTGGGAAACATGTTGCTCATAGTTGGATGAGTAAATCAGTATGTCATCTATGTACGCTATAACGTGACTGTGGAGCATGTCTCTGAACACTTCATTTATCATAGATTGGAAAACCGCTGGGGCGTTGGTGAGTCCATATGGCATGACTAAGTACTCGTAGTGTCCATTCATGGTGTGAAAGGTTGTCTTCCATTCATCTCCTTCTCGTATCCGAATCAGATTGTAAGCACTGCGCAGATCAAGCTTAGTGAATATTTTAGCTCCTTGTAGCTGTTCGAGGGCAGCCGGGACTAAAGGGAGTGGATAGGGGTATGGCACAGTGATGGCATTCAGACCACGATAATCAATGCATGGCCGGAGCCCTCCATCCTTTTTTTCCACAAAGAAGAAACCCGCAGCTGCCGGCAATGTAGAGGGTCTGATATATCCGGCAGTGAGGGCCTCTTCGATGTAGTCCTCCATGGCCTTTTTCTCAGGGATGGAAAGAGGGTAAACTCGACTCTTGGGTGATGTGGTGTTAGGCAGGAGTTCTATGGTACAATCCCATGGTCTGTGTGGTGGGAGCCTGGTCACGTTCTCTTTACTAAAAACCTCCTGCAGGTCGGAATATTCCTGAGGGAGCGATATTAGATTGGTTGAACCTGGGCTTTCCATGGACGTAGCGAGGCATGGACGAGGAGTGTGAGCCTGAAAGCAGTTTTTTATGCAGGAAGGAGCCCACCTGCGGATGTCACCGTTCTTCCAGGAGATATCGGGGTCATGAAGCTGCAGCCAGGGGAAGCCCAATACTACGGGGTTAGATGGGGAAGAGATGACAAAGAATGATAGTCGCTCACGATGGAATAACCCGAGTTGGAAGTCTATGGGTGGTGTGTGATGAGAAATGAGGCCCCCTCCGATGGGTTGGTCATTAATGGCGGTCACATGGAGTGGGGGCACGCATGGGACTGTGGGGATGTGAAGGTCGTGCACCTGATTAGCGTCAATGAGGTTAACCGCCGAGCCCGAGTCAATCAGCGCTGTGACACAGAACTTAGAATTAGCAGAGATCAAGAAAGCAGGAAGAGAAACCTTGGATAAATGCTCAATAGTCTCTACCTGGGTTGTAGCTGGCTTCTCAGGACATCGAAGCACACGGTGGCCCGGTTTGCCGCAGTAAAAGCATAGCTGGAGCTTAGTGCGCCGCTCGCGCTCAGCCTCTGTAACTCAAGCCCTCCCTAGTTGCATCGGTTCGGTTAGATCCTCTGTGTGTTGCTGGATATCCATCATGCGGCGTGGCATAGCACGTGAACTGGTGGCTGCAGGTCGGTGTTGACGGCACAGGTTGTCTAGACGAATGGCAGTGGAGATGTATTGG
The DNA here is from genome assembly GCF_019097595.1 of Hemibagrus wyckioides. Taxonomy (NCBI): domain Eukaryota; kingdom Metazoa; phylum Chordata; class Actinopteri; order Siluriformes; family Bagridae; genus Hemibagrus; species Hemibagrus wyckioides. Next base: position 11,528,331 of record NC_080735.1, read on the forward strand.
GATAGCGTCATGCTGGTGTCACGGCAGGCCATTTCCGCTTGTAATTCTGGGTTGAGTCCCTCGCGGAACACCGCCATGAGAGCTGTCGCATTCCATCCAGACTGAGCGGCCAACGTGCGGAATTTAATGGCATAATCTGCGGCCGCGTCCCTCCCTTGGCGCAACTCCAGCAACTGTACAGACACATCCTTGCCTCCCGCTGGGTATTCAAACACTTCCCTGATTAAGTTCAGGAAATAATCCGCGGACGCTTTGACTTGGGGGTCTGAGTCCCAAACCGCTGCAGCCCAATCTAGCGCTCTTCCGGTTAGCAGAGATAATATGAATGCCCACCTGGTCCTCTCGTCGCTGTATGCCTCTGGCTGATGAGCGAAATAGTTATCACATTGACGAAGGAAACCCCTGCAGCGATCGGCGGATCCATCGAACTTTTCGGGTAAGGCAAAACGAGGAAGTTCGCTGCGTACGTGGAATGCCGACGCCGTGGCGGCTGTTTGTTCTCGCGGCTGTTGCTGAAGTTGTAGATTAGCGGCTTTCAGCGAGTCAACCTCTTCCTGATAAGCACGAAGGAGGGCTCGTTGTCGCCATAACGCTGCTCGCATATCCGCTGGACTCATTTCAGGCGAAGCATTCTGTAACGCCTCGTCAGGCGGAGGAGTGTTAGAGTCCATGTGCAGATTTCGTAAAGGACGGTGGGCAGAAATCGTGGTCAAGATAACGAAAACAAAGGGTCAAATACCAGAAAGCTGTCACTCAGAAAACTAATTCAAAACGCAAATCCGAAACTCGAGGTCAAGAGATAAACTGGCAAGGTCATACACGAGGTAACTAGACAATAACAGAATAAAGGCTTGGCAAGTGACACAAACGGAAACAATGCTTCGCAATGAGGCTGAGGTGGCGCGCTGCTTAAATATGCCTCAGTACCGGAAGTGGCCAGAGATAGTTAATATTCGGGCGAGGGCTCCCTCTGGTGATCTGGCCCAGACTGTTGTGTGACACTGAAAACATTTAAAGGATTTTTTTTCTCTCAATCAATGAGGATTTAGAGATAAACCTATTTAGGAAGATAAGCATCCTTAACTACTCCAAGAAAAAAAAAGTCTTCAGGTTTGTCTATTAGAGAAAAAAAGTGTTTTAGAATTTTGTGTTTTAAGTTTCTATAGAGAACACTTTTAAGAAGCTACTACTCTGCTTAAGGCAGTAAACATTACTAACTACAAAGTTAAAACAAATGTAGAACCCTATTTATTTATTTATTTATTTATTCATTCATTCATTCATTCATTCATTCATTCATTCATTCATTCATTTATCTATTGAAAGGTTTTAAATGTTCCATGTAGAACTCTAAATTGTAATGTTTTTCTATCAGATATGGTTCCAGGTTGAACTCTATTAGAAAGCTAACCACCCCTTACAACACTCCTAAAGAAAATTATAAATCTAAAATATTTTAGGTATTCAGATTTGTCTTGTAAGAATGTTTAAACCTCATTAACAATCTAAGCAACCTTAAATACAATATTTTAATACAATGTTTTATTATTAGAAAATAATCAGGAAACTAATCATCCTAGAGGAAAAACATAATTGTGGAATCCTTTGTGTCCCTTGGGGAAGATTCCATATACAATAATAGAAAGTAAGAGTCAGAAAAGACAGCCTTCATTGCCACTTATACCAGGGTATTGTTGAATTCTCAAATCTGATAGGTTAGAAGGATTGTTTCTATAGTAACCACTAATTCACAGGGATTTGTATAATCCCTGAAGTCAGCAAGTATAGTACAGTGCTTTTCTTTTCTTCACATATCTTAGCTTGTTAGTAAGCTGGGGTCAGAGCACAGGGTTAGCCATGATATAGCATACCTGGAGTAGAGGTCTTGGACAAAGGCCCAACAGTGGCAGCTTGGTGGTGATGGGACTAGACCTTACAACCTTTTGATCTGTAGCCTAGAGCCTGAAGCACTGAGAGCTGTAGAACACTACTGCAGCATGTTTATATGTTAGAGAGGGGAGGATTCCCTTAGATTCCAACACTTGGGAATTAAGATTGACATGTTAACCAATGAATAAGCAAGACACCTTTCTTTTTCCTTCCATAAAACTGAGTAACACTGTATCTGGTAAAGCTGCACAATTTGTTCAAAACCAAAGGCTCATTATACTTGTCCTTGATTTCTTGATTATGGAACCACTGCCTTATTCCATATTCTACAATTGAACTGAGCTTTATAAACAAGTTAACTGAGAAAATTGGGAGTCTTGCATTGAGAATCATGGGAGTATTTTCAGTGGACAATAATATCAGGACAATGAGAATGACCTCAATCATTCCCAGTGTTATACTGAAGGCTCAGGATTGAAATTCTTCCAGAAAAGTTCTTTTTTCCATGGCAGAAAACTTCTTAAATAGAAGAGATGACACCTTTCACTGATGTTAAATAAACATTATTGTCCTTACAGATTCATTTCCAAATGAATGATTATACAGTACATGTATTTCTAATCTGATTGCTTGACATTTAAGAGCCTGTGAATGTGTTACTATAGAACCAATGCTAACCTGCAGGAGTTCCTTCACAGGATTTTTTTGTTTTGTTTTTTAAAGATTTTTACCCCCACTAGCTGCTCTTCCATGCAGTGAATGCTCCCTGAAGAACTTTCTTTGATCCTTATTTCTGATCGAAGGTCAGCAAAAACACAAAGCGACAAACACATTGCAAAATGGTATATCAGAGTTCCTCAAACAGCTTCTGCAAAATGGCAGCTGTCAAGGCTTAATAAAAAGAAAAAATAAGGATAGCTTCATATAAATGTTGACATCATAGCATACCTCATCTGGTTCAACCTTGTACTTCGTGCCTCTAAAGGTCAGAGACTGTAACTGTAGCAGCCTTGTTTGGCCTTTCAGTTTCAACTAGTCTAAAACTCTAATGTTTAGAAATAATAGAATCTGAACTGGTAGCACAAATGGTATTTTTAGTCATGCTTTAGGCATGCATCAGCTCTGTTGCTATTCATTTGGTAGATGTTTGATTCTAAGAGTGGCAACAAATGAGAATGGAATAGATTATATGTTATAGTTGAGGGTTTAATGGCATTGCTTAACATTTGAATAGCACATGAACAACTCCAGTTCTGGAACATGAGAGTCAGTGACAGTTTGGTGCTTTTACTACATCTTCGAAAAAATTGTAGTAAAATTTGCCTTTACTTTTCTCTGGAGTGGTACTCTTATTATTTGTTTCATTGATGTGAATCTGTCACCTAATAAAAGATTTACCCTTGAGGATACCGCCCTAGTGGCAGTGAATGATATAGATATTGGAATCTCTGGCACTTCAAAACTGCAGGAGTTGATTCCTGCCTTAAGATAAAAATCTAAAAATGGATTATCTATACTTTATTATTATGTAATATAGAATTACAATTGTTATATATTATAGCTATATACACCGATCAGCCATAACATTATTAGCAGTGACAGGTGAATAACACTGATTATCTCCTCATCATGGCACCTGTTAGTGGGTGGGATATATTAGGCAGCAAGTGAACATTTCATCCTCAAAGTTGGTGTGTTAGAGGAAAAGTGTAAGGATTTGTACGAGTTTGGCAATGTACAAATCGTGATTTGATTGTGAATCCAAAACTGCAGCTCTTGTTGGGTATTCCCAGTCTGCAGTGGTCAGTATCTGTCAAAAGTGGGCCAAGGAAGTAGTAGTGGTGAACCAGCGACAGGGTCATGGGCAGCCAAGGCTCTTTAAAGCATGTGGAGAGTGAAGGCTGACCCGTGTGATCCGTGCATCGTAGTTTGTTGTGTATGGGGCTGCATAGCCGCAGACCAGTCTGGGTGCCCATGCTGACCCCTGTGCACCACTGAAAGCAACAACAATAAGCATGTGAGCATCAGAACTGGACCATAAATCAATAGAAGAAGGTGTCCAGGTCTGATGAGTCACATTTTCTTTTAAATCACCGGGGGAACACATGGCACTAGGATGCACTATGGGAAGAAGGCAAGCTGGCAGAGGCAGTGTCATGCTTTGGCCAATAATCTGCTGGGAATCCTTGGGTCCTGCCATCTATGTGGATGTTACTTTGACACGTACCACCTACCTAAGCATTGTTGCAGACCATGTACACCCTTTCATGGAAATGGTATTCCCTGATGGCTGTGGCCTCTTTCAGCAGGATAATGCACCGTGCCACAAAGCAAAAATGGTTCAGGAATGGTTTGATGAGCACAACAATGAGTTTGAGGTGTTGACTTGACCTCCAAATTCCCCAGATCTCAATCCAATCGAGCAACTGGGGGATGTGCTGGACTAACAAGTCCAATCCATGTAGGCCCCACATCACAACTTACAGGACTTAAAGGATCTTCTGCTAACATCTTGGTGTCAGATATCACAGCACACCTTCAAGGATCTAGTGGAGTCCATGCCTCAGTGGGTCAGGCAGCAAAAGGGGAACCAACACAATATTAGACAGGTGGTCATAATGTTATGGTTGATTAGTGTATATAGATATGTATAGATATGAAAATTCTGCAGGTCCCTATTTAAAAATAAGCAAATGTGTGATATTAAGCATGTTAACTGCTTTGTTCAAAAGGTCAGATTTTCCTCATGTCTAACCTCATCAGTTGAAGCATGTGCTTAAATGACATGTTGATAGATTTGATCTCAAATGGATCCTAAGGTTCTGACAAACCTTTTGAATACATGCCAGCTCAACCTTATTATTAAAGCAGTAAAGGCTATGAACTCAATCCTACGAAACTCATGTCAATCTTTTACACAATGCATAAGCAAATAAATGAATATTCCTTCATGTATTCATCCATTCATCCCTTGTATGAGGTTTGTCATCACAGGCTCATGTGCGATTTATGGCACAGGACAGTAGAGAAGGTGATGTGTTACAGGACCTATGCTTATCGACATACCCTAATGAGTTAAAAAGCCAGATTTGATTCTTTATCATTTTTTGTTCTTATACATTATTCTTCATTATTCAGATCAGTATCAAAATGAGTATGAGTAAGTGATCAAGCATCAGTTCTCGTGCTAATTATATTGACAGCGCAATCAAGAACTTGATAAGCCAAGCCAACTCTGATGGAGACACTTTCTCATTCATAAGAAGAGCAAGGTTTGAATAAACTTGACAAAAAAATATGATGGAGAAAATTTGACTCTTTGTTGTCCCCCAATCATTAGTCAATAACTGTTGAACTGTTGAAGCAGAAATTTACATATGCACAAGAAACATTCCATACTAATCATGTCATTTAAAATCATTTCCTACACATTCTCTCTCCAAGATTCTCTCTCTATTAAAATGTATTTCTCCACTTTGTGAAGTTTTCTTTTTTTTTTCTTTTCTTTCATGAGGCTTTTTAAGCAGTGTGAAGTCCCACCAGTAATTTCCATCCTGCACCTATAAGACAAGCTCCTGTCATTAGTCACTCCAAAAATTTAGTTGTTCATTTGCATTCAAGGTTCACTTTCTTCCTATTGCTTCTAACCTTTTTTCTCCAAGGGTAGGGAAAAATAAAGCAAATGGAAAATAAATCTGACACTGTATCATGTCAGACACCTCAAAGAACATCCCGAGGTCTTTTTACTCTAAAAAGAAGAAGTAGCCATTAGAGAAGCTATATATCTGAACTGACAAATATCATTTGGTGGAATTTTTGAGGGACACACCAAAGTGACTTCAGCCCTTGAGGTGAAAACAATCTTTAGCGAATTACATGAACGCTTCACAAAGCCCATAAATTTCTTGGACAGCCACTGTATTGCTAGTACAAAAGGTAACCCCCCAACTGTTCCCTTCTAAGTGACAGACGGGTAATGATTTCTAATCATTCTGATTCACAGGCTCATGAATAAAATAACTGCAAAGTAGGCTTCACTCAGACAAGTTGAGCCTTTTTTATGGTTATCTTCTGCAGCCTTCCAGCCTTGTGACTTGTTTTATTCAAATTTCCTTTTTGCCGTCACAAAAAGGTCTTTGCCGCTTCACTGTACTTTGATCTACGCCTCTGGAAAGCCTCGAGTTAGCAGAACTGAAAGTGTAAAATTCCCTATCAGCCCATTCCCTCTTGTATCCCCTCTTATTAACTCGAAAACACTTATTTTGATGGGTCAATTATAATGGGTGTGTATCAGCAAAAGACGGTCAGCAAGTAAACCTCTAAAATCTTGCACTCCAATTACAAAGCAGAATGCTTGGTGAAATATAAGTGTCTCCTTCTCAACTCTCACTTAAGTCTAATCCAGGGGTGTAGAATCTTAGACGCAAAGGGGCAGTGTGGGTTTTCATTCCACGCAAACTACACTAATCATACATCTTCCAGGGAAAAAAAAAACATTAATGGCAAAGTAAAGGGTCATAAATGACTTCATCATTTCCTTAGCATTAACCCAGCTGTGGTTCCCACCTCTTTATCACTATATGCTAGCCTACAAACTAAAATCCCACAAAGCTCATCCATTATAAGATTGTTACTGAAGCAGTACTGAATTGCACTGGTGTTATACAATAGCACAATGGGACACGATAGAGCAAGGATCTGGTCCATTGATTATCACATTAATTCCAGGTTCAGACAGTCAAAGTCCTGACATAAAGGAAATTTAGACTGGGCTTCACTGCAGAGCCTGCTGTTTAAGAAAAAAAAAATCATCCATGCAGTAATCCCCAGTGTCCTTCATTCTAAAACCATTTTCAAATGGTTTTATGGTTGTAAAATTACATTGAAATCATCAATTAACTAGGTTCAAATGTAGAGAAATAATCAATAACTGCCAACAATAAAATGATCAGTAAAAAACAATTATTATTTATCTAAAATGAAACAGTGGCTGGGTTTTGTAATGTGAAAATAATGAAAGCCAAATAAATCATGTCTGTATTTTTTCCACCTTCAATATTAAATTCCACTGTATACAGAAAATGAAAAACAATCAGAAACATTTTACGGGGGAAAAACAAAGACAAACTTACAATAACCTGGCTACATAAGTATATGCACCCCTAAAATAATTCTTTGTTAAAGCACCTTTTTAATTAATTATACAACTCAGTCTTTTTGGGTTAAGAGTCTCTCCGTGTGGCACTTCTTGATTTCTATTGTAAAATTTTACGGCTTTTCCAGCAAAAACTTTTTAGAACCATTAGGGTATCTCCTGTGTACAGGTCACCCTACTGTAGATTTGCTGACCTTTGCTGACATATAATGAATAACATTGTAGATTAGTATCTTATATTTTTGAACAGAATGGTTTGGACAGCAGCAAATACTGTCCATGTTTAGTCATTAGGTTTAGATTTACTCATATTAATGTATTAAAGCTTTTAATATTAATGACTTTCTCAGGGACACATTAAAAAACAACAGATTATAAACCATGTCTTATTGTTAATATGGTGCTGATTTCTGTCATTTTTATTTATTTATTTATTTATTTACTTACTTACTTACTTACTTATTTATTTGGACGCAGTGTCACAGCTCAGTAACAATCAAAAGTTAAACAAATTTTTGGACTTAAGTTTCTTAAGTCCAATTTTTTCTATCATGAAACGTTTTTCTCTTCCATAATCTAGCTGTTTCCCATGTAATGCTTACTGAACCATCTACACATGAACTAATGATCACATTGGAGTTTGTTCTCTCGTTTATGCAGGTAATAAATGATTTAGTTCATTTATCCCTCGTGGCCACATGCTCCATTTTAGAGGAGCGTAAATCCTGGAACAGTATTTAATCATCTCTACAGAACAGTGTCAAAGTGTATTATTAGTATTAGAGCTTGCTGACTGCTTTGGTGTCAATTAAAATGAACAACATAAAACAAACAGATTAACTAACACACAAATAAAAGTATCATTATTATACCCAAGTGTTCAGTAGGTGTATAATATTTACTCTTTGCTTCTGCTGAACAGGAATTTATTTTACTACATCTGGCACCTATTTGCAATTAATGATGAACATTTAAAAAGATATATATGGTTTTCATTTGACTCACCTTTATATTTATATTTTATTCGTGTGATCCTGCAGCTTTGTGTGTGTAGTTTCTTTGTCTTGTATGTTTGTTTCTTTTTTCTTTTTGTCATGTTTGTTCAGCTTATGAAATATTTTAGTATCTTTGCATCTGTAGTTTCTGCACATTCATTTCATTATATATTTTTATGATGTAATGATGATTAAAGACAATATGTATTTTTGTGGGGGTTTTTTTCATATGATATTTAACAGCATCTGAATCTATTTTAGTGCAAATCCTTTTAGTGTACATATCCTAAAAAAATGCAGTTATGCAGAAAAATGTGCTTTTGTTTGATTTATAGGATTCTGATCAGTCTTTTTAGAAACACTGTACAAAACACTGTACAAAAAGTACAAAATCCTGTAATTTTAGTGTACATATCCTAAAAGGAATACTGCATAATTAGGAGTAGTTCATTTGATTACCCAATATTTACATTTACTTATATTTTCCTCTTCAGTTTGTCCAATTTTGTAAAAAAAAATAATAAAAATAAATAAATAAATAAATCTAAAGTAATAATTGATAAACAGTTAAAAGCTATATAAAAACAATTGTGTGAAGGAACGGTAATTATCTGCATTTCTGAATGCCAGTTATTAAAATACCGCATGTTTGCTGTTTTTCTTCACAGAATGGAAATTAAGCCATTATTGTTTATTTAGAATGAAAATAGCTGTGAAAATAATCATGATTATCTGTTTTCCTGTAAAGATAATTACCACAATATTTTACAGTGTTATTTATATAATTACTGTAATTTCATATTTATTTTTTCCTTTTATAGGTTTTTTTTTTTTTTTCTGGATATTTTTTTATCAGGCCTAATATAACTAACCATCATGCACTTCTACACAGGCAGCTATATCATAACCACTGAACTGGTGTTGGAAGAGGTTATTTATTGTAAGAAATATCACTGGAAGGCAAAAAGATGCCTCTGTGAATAAACAAGCATAATGAGGCCGTTGATAAATACACTTAGGAAGCAGTGATGAGGGGGGAAAAACCTCAAGAGTAAAAAAAGGCTTATTTAAAAACTAAAAATAAATAAATAAATAAACAATCACATCCACAGAATCAAGCTTTAATTTCCACTATGCCAGTTGCTTCAATTTACAGATAATTTGATAATAAACAGATGGGTTGTATTGGGAGTGAGACTGTGCTGTACACACTGATTATAGCACTGAAAAGATTTAGATCAATGCGAAAAAAAGAAACTTTGTGCAGTAGTGGATAAGATATTAAGTGTTTACTGTAGTTTCATTAGTGCTTTTTCTTCTCTAAACAATTGTCATCTTTTTTACATTGCAATAACACGAAAATGTATGAATAAGAAGCATTGAATTTTTGATAAATGGGTGTATTAAGTTGGACATAAAAATGGTTGGACCATACCATTTTGACATAATGATGTATTATTATTATGATTATGATTATTATTATTATTGGCTATAACAGTTATTATGTAATAACTGAATGATCTGTGATGCATGCTAATTTGCCATCATTACCATAGGAACAATAATTATGTTCAAATTGTGTTAATTGTATTATAGTGTTAGCACTTTATCGTGGCCTCTAGTTTTGTCCACTCAGCCATTCAACAGCTTAATACAGCTTAATGTAACACATGATATTCTGTACTTGCTGATTTTTTTCTTCTTCTACTACTGCTTTCTTCGCTTCCTTGGTTTTCTTTATAATGAGCTCCGCTGAGGTTTTCAGCACACTGTCACAACCAGTGTTAGCTAGTTAGCATTGTTAGCTGCTTCATTAGCTGGGAGTTATGAAATACAGGTGCATGCAAAAGGGTTTTGGCCAACCCTTTGCTAAATTTTGTAAAAGAAGTAAACACAACCTCTGTAGAAATCTATTAAAAATGTCAATATTGTATGGCAATTTATTTTAAACCAGAAAAGAATAGAAAGTTATTGTGGCATGTGCGAAAGTTTGCAGATTCTCCGTTTTTCTCTAAATATACCTTTGGTCCAGGTGGCCAAAGAGATCCATTTTTACTTCATTAGACTGCAATTAGCTTCTACAATGTCTCTGGCTTTTCTAGATACTGTATTGCATACATCAGACATTCACTCTTGCAGTGAGGCCAAAGGTGAAGTGTCTTTCTGATGACTCTTCCATGCAGAACATATTCCTGCATGCAATGCTGCAGAGTAAAATTTGCACCATACTGTAAGCTCGACCTTCCTGCCAGTCCTTAGTGGCATATGGGTCTTAACTGAACTTTCTAGCTATCATACTGACAGTTCTATCTAAAGGTTTTCTTGGTCTTCTGAGAAAAAGCTCTTTGTTTTTCTGCTCTTTAGTCAGCTTCTTAGAGGAGTGCATGGTTGCTGAGCATTAACACAAGGTTTGAAGAGTCCAAGAATTTGTTCCTTTATAAAATGTTTATTCCAAATGACAATTCTTGACCTGCCTAATGAGTACTAATGAGTCGTTTTAAGCCTAATGAGTGTAAAATAACTTTTTATTTTTATAGTTAGATGCAGAGAGTGTTTTTACTATTTGCTGAAAAAAGCAACAAATTATCTCATTTTGCCAGTGGTGCTCAAACTTTTATATAGACCATTACATTTCTATTAAATTGATCGAAATCATTGCCGCTTGGCTCATAAAATTCTATATTTCTGATTCGATATGTAATTTTTAACACTTCATATTGGTTTCATACATCTGTCCAAATAACAGTAGCTACCTATTTTATTATTTAAGCCTCCATCTTATTTGTAAATATGACTGAATAAAACTATTTAAGTCCATTGAGTGCTGATTGGATTCTGCCATGTTTTTTTTTTTCTTTGAAACAGAGTGGCATGGGGGTGGAGTGAAAGATTTTGAGCAGTGTTTCTAAAAAGACTGATAGGAATCCTATAAATCAAACAAAAGCACATTTTTAACGTTGACATAACGTTTTCTTAAAATTTATATTTTTTATATAATATTATATTACTAGTAGTGAGAAAAGAAAATCTAATATTGCAGCTTTAAGGTATTTTAATGGAGTTCCTAAATAGGAGATCCTTGGGAACACTGAACTGGCAGTTGTTGCCTCGCTACTTAACCAGAGGCATTTCTTTCATTTATACTGAGAATCTGAAAGACAAAAATAGCAATATACTGATGGAGAGAAAGAGAAAGCCCCCCCACCCCCCCACCACCACCACCAACAATATTTTCATATCTCATAAGAGTACACCAAAGGTTTTTTGTATTCAAAATGCAAAAAGAGCACCCACACTTGGCAACATTCAGAAGTCATTTCTGTATCCACAGAGAAAAAAAATTCATAATCCCTGCCTTTCATTGTTCATTTGTCTTTGCTCCCCACCTTTAGTTTACTGATAGAAGCCGATGAGTGGAAGGGTGTTATTTGGAGGTGTTGAATTATTTATTATGCGTTTTTCGGCTGCATCGAAACCAAGTCCCTTTCACAGTGGCTGCTTCTGTGAGAAGGACATGATGCTCTCTAACTCCACAACAGAGAGCGACAGAAAAGAATAGAGAGTGATGAAGAGAGAGAGAAAGAGAGAGAGAGAAAGAGAGAGAGAGAGAGAGAGAGAGAGAGAGAGAGAGGGAGAGAGAGAGAACTGCAAGGAAAAACAAATTCAAGTGACCCTAATGGAAAACAGACAGTCAGTTGGGAAGCTTCTCTCTTGTAGACTTTGCTACTCTTTTGCCTTCACCCTGACTCTTTGCTTTCTCTTTCACTGTCTGTCTGTTTCGCCTCCTTTCGTTCTAAGGTCCCAGACAAATAGTGTGAGAATATGTCTGTCTGGTAAAACATGGCCTACAATGTCAAAAAATAGTCTTGTGTGCGTTAAGGGAGAGCTGAAACCATCATGACCTCAAGATTTGTAATAATTCAGATGATTCCAACTTAAAGGACTATAGTATTATTATTTTGCAGAAAGAGACCATTGCCATTAGGGAATACTGTTCCCCATGAGGGGTGTACAGGCATAGGTGAAATGTATCAAAGTCACATCAACATGAATGGCAGGACCCAAGGTCCCATCAGAACACTGCCCAGAGCATCACACAGTCTCAGTCGGCCTGCCTTCTTCCTATAGTGCATCCTGGTGCCAACTCTTCCCCAGGTAAGTGATAGAAACACACACAAAAACACGAAAAATCTGTAAATAATATGAAATTGAATAGAAATAGAAAATCATTATGTGAAATATCCTGTAAAAGTAATTGACTTTTTAATTGACCAAGTGTGAATTAATGAATTGTGTGAAAAATGATGTAAAAACAAATCACATTTGAAAATAAATAAATTGAATGAAATAACTGAAAATACACGAATCATGTGTAAAAAAAAAATGACGAAAATTAATTATGTATGTGAAATTCTAAATTTCACATTTCACTCCTTACAATGATTATTCCTATGTGAAATTCCTGTGTCTTTTTTGTAAGGGCAGGTAAGGTTTTTTTGTAAGCACTTCTTCCCATAGTGACAACACACACACACACACACAGACCCAGGCATCCACATAATGTAAAAGAAAATATGGTTGATCATGCTTCAGTTCTGATGATCACGTTCCAAATGTACGTGTTTTCAGCACTGAGCAGGGGTCAGCATAAACACTCTGACGGGTCTGTAGCTACACTGCCCCATACACAGCAATTTGTGATGTCACCTTTTCTATGATATTCTGACACCTTTCTATCATAACCAGCATTAATCAGCAGTTTGTACTACAGTAGCTCTTCTGTGGGATTGGACCAGAAAGGCAAATCGTTACACTTGCCCATTTTTCCTGCTCCCAACACGTCAACGTTGAGAAATGACTCTTCACTTGCTGCCTAATAGATCCCACCCCTTAACAGGTGCCACTGTAACCAGACAATTCATGTTATTCACTTCAACTCTCAGTGGTTTTATTTTGATGGATGATCAGAGTATAATCATTTATATGATAAAATTGTCTGCGAGTCTAAAGTGTCAGCACTTTGGAATGGTAAATAAGTTTCCTGCCATGGAAAAGTCAACAGTATGGAGAATATTGCGGACGTCTAAGCTGTGTGTTTTCTTGACTTTATGAGAAGAAGAAAAAAATCAAGGAGGCTAAAGCTTATAGCTGCTGGAACAGAAGTTATAATAGGAACTAATGCTTATCACAAACATTACACAACATAAATTCAAGTATAAATACAGAAAAAAACAGAAGATCCATTTATTATTAAATGGAGATTTCTAAATAGATGGTATAAAATACTATACCCTGTCATGGATTATTTTCTTATAACAGCATGGTCTGTCGTGTTTTATTCCTTACTTATGATATATCATTGGGCTGGTGTACTCATGTGAGCATTTTCAAATTGTTTTGTGTTTTCATGTGGAAAGAACTATTTTCTAACTTGCTGTACATGTGGATGATTTTTTAAACAGACTGTAAAAATGACATTTTCCAAAAATATCTGTATGCATTAGGATGAGGTTTGAGACTCTGATCAAATGACAAGAAGTGGTGCAGGGTTGCCCTGATTATTCAGCATTTCCATACAATAATATATATTTTTCAAGTCCCCATTTCAAAATAGACCTGGCTTTGAGGCTGCTTGTGTTTGCATATGCAGGGTTAGAATTGATCTATTCAGAAATATAGGACTGGAGAACACAGGGTGAGGGAGAAGAGAGGAGTACATGATATTCATGCTGAGCCATAAATATTTATGACGCAGTAAAGCAGGGCTTTCTTTTTAAACTTGCAGCGTTATTATTGAGCTCCAGCTCTGCGTGCCACACACCGCAAATGGCATTTTTTGTTTACTGTGTGCTCATAGAGCTTCATTACACCACTGAATCAGTGCAAACAGGTGCAACATCTGGAATAAAGCACAACTGCTTGTAACCATCAGAGAAATTAGTGGCTCTTAAACACATAGCAGGACAGCTGATGCATGGACATTAGCACTCTAGTTAAAAATTTAATTTATTTTTAAAAATGTAATAATCCCTGTCCATTTGTTCATTGACACAGCCCTCTTTATTAACACGTCTAAGTTTTATTTCTTTATTTCTTCTTTTTTGCCAAATATCCAATATACAACTTCTTCACCATTCACTTCTCCCATCATAATGATTATGTTTATATGTTTCCAAGAATGCTCTTGAGAAAAAATAAACAAGTAAATAATCACCTATGCGACTAGTGTTCTTAAAGTAGTTGAAGCTGGCCAAGACAAGATAGTTTCATATGCAAAAATAAAGTAATCATTTGGAATGATCAAAAAAGAACGTGTGGAAATAAATGAACTGTAAAGAGATTAGATTTGAAAATTTTTAAGTTTTAAATAAATTTGTTGAATCGTTGAAAATCATAAAAACTAAATGAAAATAAATGAAAGACATGAAAATGCTGATAAAATCACACAGGGAAACATGTAAATCATGTCTAAAGCAAAACATGAAAAATCTATAAATCATATGAAATAGAAACATTAATTGAAATAGAAAATAACTATGTGAAAATCCTGTGAAATAAATTGCAAGTGGAAATTAATGAATTGGGTAAAAAGTGGTGAACCGGCGACAGGGTCATGGGTGGCCAAGGCTCATTGATGCCTGTAGGGAGCAAAGGCTGGTCCGTGTGGTCAGATCCAACAGATGAGGTGCTGTTGCTCAAATTGCTGAAGAAGTTAATGCTGGTTCTGATAGAAAGGTGTCAGAATACACAGTGCATCACAGTTTGTTGCATATGGTTCTGCATAGCCAAGGACCAGTCAGGGTGCCCATGCTGACCCCTGTGCACCACCATCATTTAGATGGGGAACACATGACACCAGGATGCACTATGGGAAGAAGGCAAGCTGGTAGAGGCAATGTCATGCTTTGGGCAATGTTCTGCTCAGAAACCTTGGGTCCTGCCATCCATGTGGATGTTACTTTGACACGTACCACCTACCTAAGCATTGTTGCAGACCATGTACACCCTTTCATGGAAACAGTATTCCCTAATGGATGTGGCCTCTTTCAGCAGGATAATGTGCCGTGCCACAAAGCAAAAACGGTCCAGGAATGGTTTGATGAGCACAATAAAGTGTTTGAGGTGTTGAAAATTCCCCAGATCTCAATCCAATCGATCATCTGTGGGATGTGCTGGACAAACAAATCTGATCCATGGAGGCCCCACCTCACATCTTTTAAGACTTAAAGGATCTGCCGCAAACATCTTGGTGCCAGATACCACAGCATACCTTCAGGGATCTAGTGGAGTCCATACCTCATCGGGTCAGGGCTGTTTTGGCAGCAAAAGGGGGACCAACAGAATATTAGGCAGGTGGTCATAATGTTATGGCTGATCAGTGTGTATATACTGTGTGTGTGTGTCAGAGAGAGAGAAATTCCTGTGTCTTTTTTGTAAGGGCAGGTTCTACTTGTTGAGGAATTTCCTTTCTTTTCTGAATGCATTAAAACAACCAACATGATCTCTAAAGCCTGAATGAATTTGAATGAAACTCCACACAGCTTAAGATCAAGGTTAATTGCAGGATTAGTCTTCAATTTTTATGCTTCTGATTTCCACTGTATTAAAAATTCCCCCAAATCCACCCGAATCCAATTTCATACAAATTCTTAACGAGTTCATATTCCAGCAAGAACATTCCTCAGTGTTCTGTAGATCCTCTTGGATTTCCTTTTCACCTGCTACACTTAGGTTGTTAAAGGCTATAAAAACAAATTTACTTAAGAGTGCTCCGCATCAAAGCGTAATGAGTAACAAACACCCGCTCACGAAAGTATGTCGAGATGATGGCGAAAATCTCTAATAAAAGATGAATAGAGGTTAATTGACCCTCTCATTAGCATTTTCATCATTAATTGCCTGCTTCCTTTTCATCAGTGCTTTTGAAAGCATCTAGCTAAAAGTGCTGTCATTCTTTCAGCTCGGTGTCACCGTGCAGGGCTTTGAGGCTGAGCACTTATCCCCCGAAAGTGATGGATTCATTTTCAAAGCCAGACGGTGGATTGGGGTGTAATTATCCGAGGTGCTGGCCTTTGATCTTTGCTTCTCGCCCTGTCTGTCTCAAGGTGCCCAATTTAAAGAGCATAATTTAGAGGAGGAAAACAGTGACACACTTACCTTCGCTAAGGTAAGACTCTCATTAGGTTGGAGATTCAGCTGATGTATCCGAATGAGAAACAGACAGGATATTTAGCATATAAAGACATTATGCATATCATTAAGGATCAAACACAAAACCGCTGTGACGCTGATAATTGATTCGGATTGTAATAGATCTCCACTTTGTTTGTATCTAATCTTCTGCTTCTTCATGTGTGATTGGAACAATTCTCTTGCAGGACATTTCCCATATACAGATGTCTTGCCGTTGCATCACCTAGCCTGGATCAAAAGGATAAGTCTATGATTTAGCCTGGGCTTTTCAGTTGGAGCAGGAGACATGTAGGTATCGTCTACTAATAAGGCTATGACCTCTGACCCTTAAAGTCCAGCAGTCTTTAATCCTAAAAACCACTATTTCGTATTGAATTTGGCCTATACAGCTTAGAAACGGTGTCTGATGTTCAAACAATGCTTGGTCCTTTTTTAATGAGCCTTGCTGATGCTTAAGAACTTAGCTAGCTTGGTCTATATGTGCCTGGTGGATTTCCCTAGCCTTTCACATGGAGCTGTGACATTTTTAAATACTATAATTAATTGAAGCAGTCTAACCTTTTGGAGCCTAGTGTTGTGCCCTGTGGTACCCTGACAGACTCATTAACACTCCAGCAATCAGGTTGAGACTCACTCGATTTTTGGTTTTTGGTTAGTAGCCACTGGCATTCCCAAAAAACTAATGCATTATTAGAAGAACTACTGCCTGAAGCTTCTTTTTGGGTATATTATTAGATGCCATTTGCAGAGAAGATCACAGAATGCTTTGGGAAGGAAAGGCAGCACTTCATAACAAATGGTGCCAGGTTTAAACTCCTCATCTTGGTGCACTTTCACAAAACTCTTCCATTATGAGAAGATTAATAGTTAGCCACTGATATTGCAGCCTGGCTGTCAGTAGCTCTAAGTTACTTTGAATCACTGTCCAAAAATATTTACATGGGGAAAGCTATGAGTTTTTCTTAGTAAAGATTACTCAGTGGCTTAAGATGATGTCTAGGCCTCCTTGTCCAGATTATACCATTACTGCTTTTTTTTTTCCTGGTAAAGTGAACATAGCATACCTTTGAAAATGATTTAATGTACACAATTGGACCTTAAGGATCAGTGGTGTTCCTTTAATTATAATTATAATCCATTACATGCACCTTTTAGGTAAATATATACCCCAAAAAAGTCATAAAGAAAATATCCCCCTTTTTTTTAAAATAAATAAATAAGTGAAGTTGCACAAATAAACCAGTTCAATAGTTCACATCAGTCACTACAAATATGGTTTAAGGCTTATTCGGCAGCTTATTGAATACTTCTTCCAGTCATCCAGCACTATTTAAAAATTTTCATTTATTTATTTGATTATATATCATGCAGTGAAGGTTAATAACAAACACTGGTTAAATCTACTGTATTAGATACAAAACCAAGGTCATGAAATTAACACGTGTGCAGGACATAGGTTTTCACACTTGTAATACTTTTTATGCTGTTGAGTTCAAAAAACAATGACAAGGGTTTTTTTTGTTCAAATTCAGTGTATTTTACTTTAAAAATGATCTGCTCACAGTTTGAAGGATAAGTTATCTGAGCATTCATCTGTTACAGCTTTAGTTCAATCATAATGCTATCCATTAAATAAAATCTGTCCTTGAGATAAGCAATGTCTCAGATTTAAATGGTGTCTCCTTTGATGTCCTCCTCACTTGAGCTGATCTTGAGCAAGAATAATGTGCTTTAAAATCCAAGGTCAGATTTGTGCCTTTGTTTAACTCAGACTCCGCTTCCCCTGTATAACCCCTTTAAACTTCTGTATGACGCTTAAGTATGTAGTTATGTTTGAGGTTTGAATACTAATGTGCACAGGGTCACTACTAAATTCTCACAATCTCAACTCTGAATACAGCCCTATGCCCTAAACTTGTTTCAATTACACCATACAGAGAGTTATAGCAACTCAACCTTCGCCCGCTTACTAAAATATGACCCTCGCGTATTGTTCGCTCAGCTAGCCCTGATAACCCTTTCAAACAGATAGCACTGCCTTAAAAAGCGCAAAGCCATGTTTAAGTTATTTCTTTAGTCCTCTGCCAAACCTCAGCATCATCTATCCTCATTGATTTATGGTGTTATGGGTGAAAATTGCTTCAACTGCCATAGTGCTCGCTCCATGAGGCATTTTTATGTATAAGCTCCATAGACTCATGACATACCATTTGCTAAGTTCAACTGCCAGGTCAGAAAATGTTTGATTATCTTTTACCTGCGTTTTCAGAACACTGGCTGGAAAAATAGTCGAGGCACTTTACCTAAGCTATACAGATTAAAAGGATTCATCACTAATATACAGGTATGAAAGTGTGCTAGGATTCAACAGCAAGGTTAAGGGACTTAAAGAAACAATTTTCCCAAACATGCCCTCTACTAGAGCAGCTGATGGGGGGCAGGTAGGATGATTTTCTTTGTTTTGCACTGCATAAGTAAATCTTGCTTATTTTTGGATGCTACATTAAGATCTCACATGGAATATAGCAGCTGTTGTTATTCATGTACTGTTCATGTAATAAGGTGTTACCAATTCCTCTTGAAAAGACATGCTTGGTAAATGTCACATATATGAGGCAACTAAACATATACTTCACAAAGTGCAAACTGAAACAGAGGTGTGCTTATAAACAGTGCTAAACCAAACATGCAGTACATAATTGAATAATTATGAACACATTTAGAATGATAGTGACTGTGAGATTGGGATTGCAGGTGTAGGGAGTGTGAGTCCATGGCGGCTATGTTTGGAGGCTGCAGTGAATGTCTAATGTCTACGATAATGTCTAATCTGAGGTGAGTTAGATCGAATTGCATGCACAAAAATGATTTCATAATTATTACAGTGGAAAAGTGCACCTTAAGTATTCTTTAAAATACTATTATTATAAAGTATTCTTTAAAATATCACACTGAATTCTGTAACAGACCTGAATAAAAACCCAAACAATCCCATTAACACATCCTGTAGAAGTCATCCTGCAAGATATTTATGTCTTGTCCTAATAATACCTTTTATAGGAATGTTTCAGAATATGGCAGAAATTTTAATTAGAATCCTGGACAAGTTTCTTATATTTTTTATATATTTTTTACCTTACTCAGTAATTTTGGGTGGCCATGCCAAACATTAGCCAAACATTAATATAATTAAAAAGTAATAATATTGAGTATAAATAATATGCATTAATTATATATGGTGATCTCCTTATCTATAAAAACTGCTTAATTGGGAGGATGAAAGGAGTTAGATGCTCTCCTGGGATCACAGGGCATGGGTAGTGTGTGATTTTTTGGGAGGTGGGAAGAAACTGGAGAACATAGAGGAACCCCATCCAGTGAGAACTCCTAAGGACAGTCACCAGAGCTCAGGATAGCAATGCTACCCACTGTACTGCCCTGCTAAAACATAATAAATGATTTATAACCATGCTATTACCAATGTAATAACAATGTAATAATTTTCTTATATACTATTTAAGAATATAAGAATATGTATCATTTGTTAAGAATATTATTTTTTTTATAGTGCAGAAACTTCTCTGTATCATAACTGCACCTCTGAGACTTTACAAACAGATTACAGATGCACAAAAGTGGGCCTTGATTTCTATATGGAATTGAAAATGAAGTTTTTCCTTTTCCCAAATTTAATTTTCCTCACCTGATTATTTTATCCACATGACGAGTTATAACCCCGTATTTGCATGAGTAGGAACGGAGCTGTGCATATTACAAAACAGACAGTAAAGAATCACAATACCCATTGTACGACAATTAAATCCACATCATATGATATTCCCAAGTGTGTGTATAGTGAGAGTGAAATTTCACTACTGCAGTCCTTAATTACTGCATAACTGGGAAATGGAGATGGTTTTTACAGTTTCATTACACCAACACTTGCATAAGTTTTATGTCCTATGAATGATAAAATAGATTACAGACTGCTTAAAAAAAAAGTGTACAGGTTTGTACTGCCACTCTGCGGCAAGAATACAAGCTAATATGAGTATACCTTGATTGATATTTGAAAATATACTATACATTGTCCTAATTAGCCAAAATCTGGCATTTAATAAATTTGTTATTACATTCTCAGAGAAAAAACATCTACTTCACTTTTAATTTTTATTTATTTTTTTAGCTCACCTGGAAATGTGAATATGGTGTATCTTGAAAAAAAAGATTTAATTGAGGTTATAATTATACATTAAATAATACCCTGGATGTTTACTAGAGTAAAATTTTAAAGATACAGTACATGCCCCAAAACATCTGTGTTTGATTTGAACACAGACACAGAAGCGACGAGCTGCCATTACTGTGCATAATAGCACCAAAATATAAAATATAAAAAAAAAACACCACTGATTTGAGTTGTGTTCTCTATGCACGTTTGTGATGAAGTAAGATGAATGCAAATGCGCTGATGATAGAATCAAGTGAGTCTGAAACCAGACCAATGTTGCAGGGGTGCCAGGAACAATCACACTTGAATACGGACCAAAGCAAACGTGCCCGGTGTGACATTGTCATGTTTTTCAGACAAAAGTGACACCCACACTATACATTTTTGCTATTACAAAACAAAATTCAATATACCCCCATGTCAGGACAGTGGCAACTTGGTGGTCCTGGGATTTGAGCTCATAACCTTCCAGTTAACCTAACCACTTCCCATTTAGACCTTATCTAGACTTTTCTTGCTTAGGATCAATCTGACAATGGAAATTTACTATTTACCTTATTTTCATTATTTAACAATAATCTTGAGTATTATTTATTTCACTTATTAGGTGTAATGCTGTATTCTTGGCACCAGAAGGAATACGTTTTAGCTATTTCTGTCGTCTTGAGTGTACTACGTGTCTCTCCTGCAGCTGACAAACTGAAGTCCCCTGTGTCTTTCTACACTACAAAGTAAACCCCTTTGTTTCAAACGATGTGTGTTATTTCTGAGCAATAAACAGTTCCTAAATTACAAAACCAAGAAGCAATAAAGCTTGCAAAGTGTGTTAGTTAAGAAATACAGCACAACAGTGAATGCTGTTATAGAAAAATATCCTGCTTTAAATTCTGTTCTTGGCTGTCAGGAGTGCAGCCTGATGTGGTCTTTTACTATTGAAGCAAGTCCACCTCAAGGTTTGATGTGTTGTGCTTTCGGAGATGCTTTGCTGATCACCATGGTTGTAAAGAGTGATTGAGTTACTATAAGCAGCTCAAATCGGTCTGGTTATTCTCGTCTGATGTCTCTTGTCATCAAGGTACTTTTGTCTTCATGAATCTTCCAGTAGGATGTGCAACCTTTCATGACACATCCAGGGAGATGAACTAATTCTAAAAATACTCAAACCAGCACCAACAACAGTGCCATGATCAAGGCTGAAGTTCAATATGAAATTTAATTGAAGCTTGTGATCTGTATCTGCAGGATTTTACAGTATGTCTGATGTTTGGATCACTGCATGGGTGAGCAGATGTACAGGTGTTCCTATTAAAATGAGCAGTATGTGAATGTGTATAAAAAAAAACATTTTAATCATTATAGGTTAGACACTTTGCCATTTCATTTGGGAGTGTGTGAACCAGTGTTGTGCCTGACTTTTTCAAGGCTAGGGGTTGAAGTGTTTTAAAAGGGTATTGGGGGTGAGTTTAATAAAAGGGCACTTCTAGAAGGAGTATTTTTTTTTTTTTTACAGCTTTTCTAATATTATGGACTTTCTCTATTCAGACCTGATATTAATGCTAGAAAAGTCATTTATATTCAAGACATTACTTTTGCTGACATCAAGAACAGACCTAATCCTAATAAATATCCTTCATCCTCTGTTATCTGTTCTCCCTCACCTGAGCCCTTGCTTTTCGGTCTTATCTCTATTCTTATCTCTCCATGTTCTTCTGCTTCATATTCTGAGATGAAAACTGAACAGTACAGTTCACTACTATTATTTCAGCAAGGATTTGCATTTTGTTTGATTACTTTTTCAATAATTTGATTAATTTTCAGAGCATCTCATATGGAAACTCTCTGTCTTCACGTCTTCACATCTCACAAGCACATGCTTTAAATAGACTTTCGTGCCTAACTTGTCTAGTGTCGAATCCAAGCCTTTTGTTCTTTGTGAATAATGTTTTCTGCTTTGTTCTTTGACTTTGATTTTGGTTTTGATGCCGTTTATTCTTGGTTGCAGTTCGCCTGACCTCTTGTACGTTTGTCAAATATTATTTGAATTTGCCCTTTTGTTTTGTCTAAATTTTTTCTAAGAATTTTTTAAGCTGTATTTGAAGTCATGTACTGTGACAGTACGTACTGCATTTGATTCAGTATTTACTGCATTTGAATTCAGGATTTACTGCATTTGATTCATTACTTATTGTATTTGATTCATTCAGTACTTACTGCATTTAATTCAGTACTTATATTTTTATTCAGTGCTTACTGCACTCGATCCAGTTCCTACTGCATTTGATTCAATATTTAATTGCATTTAATTCATTACTTACTGCATTTGATTCAGTTCCTACTGCATTTTATTCAGCACTTACTCCATTTGATCCAGTTCCAATTGTATTTGATTCAGTACCTGCTGTATTTGATTCATTACTTACTGCATTTGATTCAGAATCTACAGTATTTGATTCAAGTACTTTCTGTATTTGATTCTTTACTTACTCTATGTGATCCAGTTCCAACTGCATTTTCTCAGAATCTACAATATCTGACAGTGTTTACTGCATTTGATCCAATTCCTACTGCATTTGATTTAGAATATACTATATTTGATTCAGTACGTACTGTATTTAATTCAGTAAGTTCCTGCACTTAATTCAGCACTTATTGTATTTGATCCAGTACTTATTGTATTTGATCCAGTACTTACTACATTTGTTCAGGGCACTGGTGGCTCAGTTGTAGGTTTCTCACCTACAACGCGGATGGCCCGGGTTTGATTCCCAGGCCCGGGCTGCGTCAGGAAGGGCATCTAACGTAAAACCTATGCCAAGTTGACCAGTTGGTCCGCTGTGGCGACACCCACACACGGAGGGAGCAGCCGAAAGATCAACATTATCTTGCTGCATTTGCTGCAGTTCCTACTGCATTTGTTTCAGAATTTACTGTATTTGATTCAGTTCTTACTTCATTTGTTCCAGTTCCTACTGCATTTGATTCAGAATTTACTGTATTTGATTTAGTACTTACTGTGTTTGATTCAGTATTTACTGCATTTGTTCAAGTTCCTACTGCATTTAATTCAGTACTTATTGTATTTGATTCAGTACTTACTGCATTTGATCCAGTTCCTACTGCTTGACCAATGATTCAGTACATACTGATTAGTATATGTGTGTTGTTTGGTTTTGTCATGTGCCCTACTGTACAACATCAGATTCACTTAAAAAAAAAAAAAACAACCCTCAACAATTTAACAATTTACTGTTTAATCACAAGAAACAACGTCCAACACCTATAACACTTGCACTCCTCTGTGTGAGTCTCATGCCTAATAAGAGCACAATATCTGTTGTTTCCATACTGCAGAAACTATAAGAGATCTGGGTATTTTTGACCAAATGTTCTACATTAATATCTGAATTCTATTCATATGCTATATCTGACATTAATCTGTCTGCATGATTAATGTGCCTTAAGTGCTAATTTCTATCTCTGAATTCTCTGCTTTATCTATACATTGCTTTATATTAATCTTCATAATAAAATTAAGTATTTTTAACCTTGAGGCCAGGCTTCATATGAGACAGTTAATAAAGAAATCTTCTGGAATGCAGGCTTCGAGGTCCACATCACATTGCTGGCATATGCAGTGTTTGTTATATCTCTCATTATGACACTCGACAGCATATCCTGGGGCAAAAAGCATATCTCTGTTACAATGCCATGCCTTTAAGTATCTTTAATTAAGTTCTATGAATTGCAAGATATTGGCAGTAGGCCTATTTAATTACCCTGTACCATGTCATGTCGTCGACCTTCCAGACACAAACCGATTCTAATTGTGGGCACATCGTGCACTTCTGTGAACTCAACCCAGATTCACAGCTACTGCACTGATCGACAATGTGTGCCAGCATTTAAAATGTGTTAAAGTAAAAGCCTTATCTATATGCAAATTAGGAGAGATCGCTTTCAATAAATGTTCTGGAAGATGTTCTAGTCAAACATGCGGGTTGGCTAGCATGAATTACGTTATTCAGCCTGTGGACAACTAACAGCATATTGGACCGTTAGGTGCTGCTAGCTAAAATGAGTTCCTTGCTATGTTTTAATACAGATTTTTTATGCTTCCTGAGAAAGATTTCAAATGCTCCATGAAGTGATTATTAGTTCCTGCAGGCCAGCCAAAATATAAAATGAATATATGAATGAATATGTGAATATATGAATATATATGGTTACCATTCATATTCGGATAATGCTTTGAGTATTTTCAGGCTAAGATTTGTTTGTTTGTATAAAAAATAGATATGATTCTCAGTACTCTAGCATTTCTGGAGAATTGTTAAAAGTATATATTTTAAACACAGCTAGTGCTACAGGAAACACCCTCTTGTTTTTTTTTTTTGGTTTGTTTTTTTTGTTTTTTCAGATTAGTAGATTCATAAATCAGATTTCACATAAAAATTAAAATCCCTAAATATTTAAACAATATTCATCAGACCTTTTTCACTCATCATTATATAGTGCAGTGTATAGTTGAAACAATTACTTTACATTAGGGATGAAGACACTGATAGTGCAAGACTTCTAAGAGTCTAGGGCAGACCATTTGGCACACTAATTCAGTAGGATCCCAAAAGATTTCTCTCGAGTTTTTAGGTGTGCCACTTAAACCTATTGGCTCCACCAACAGGTCAAAATGTGACACACATTCATGTCATTATTACACAAAAGTCTACTCTTTGACACATGTAACCCTTTTCTTAACCCTAGGGGTTAATGTAAACTTTCCTCCTTGACCACAAGAAAACCTGGATTCCCTGTTGAATGGTGAAATGACCGGAGTAGTCTTCCGTTGAGTCACTCACTCGAGTTTCATTTATTAAACTAACTACACCCCTGCAATGGCTAATTAAATTAGTTTACTGTTATACTTTCCCCCATAAAAGTTCAAGCTAAGTTACACTCCCATAATGACTTAATACAGAAACCACTTTAGAAAAGAATAACAAATATTTATTATTAATTTACTATCATAAATCCCCCCCCAAAAACTTAGAGGCAGAATAAAATAAACAAACAGTGAATTATTTAGTTAGAAAGATAAGACATACTGTAGCACTCCTAGTAAACTTCAATGCAATAACACAAGAACAACAAAATGCGTATGTGTGCTTCAGTCCCTTATTAACAGTTGCATTGAAATACACACTCATGAATTGTTGGGGCCCAATCGTTGGTGCACTTTTTGAAAAAAAGGTAAACAAAGCAACTCAGGATGTGTGAACTTCTGTAGGCCGCGTTCACTTATGCTGTCTCCCACAACAAAGGCAAGATGACGGCGAATTCACTTATAACATCTGACTGTGAAGCCTCGCGGAAACAAGATGCTCCTCACCGGTGTCCTCATTCGTGGGTGGTGAAACTCTCAGTTGCCTCGGCCTCGACGAACGTCTCTCCACGCAAACACTCCACAGCAAAACCGCCAACATTCGCGCACATGCCAACCTCCACCGGAACGTCGCAAAAACACCATGCCATTTGGCTCCTCCCCCGGCTTCTTCCCATTGCTCACACACCATGATGTACTCACGTAACTCCCAAACTTGCCGCGAATTGATCAGTATAAATACAAGTCAATCCAATAAAAGTCTTTGTATGAAAGAACCCCTTATGTAATAAAGAAACAGCATGCATGCATAGTACACAAAAATGAACAATCCCCCAAATACAACTTAATAGTTTTGTACATAATAGTAACACAAAATACATTTGTAAGAGTCCTTACACACAGAACCATCAACCCAGCATTCTATGAACTTTGTGATAACAAGTGCAAAGGCTATTTTACCTGATAATTTCACTGAAACTAGATTTACATGATTAGGAGAGACTAAGCCTCATGAAGATTATTGTTAAGATGATACAAAACCAAACAGGTTCTTAAACCTGAACAAAACTCCTGTTTGATTTTGTGCTATTAAAGCTACAAATTCATCAAACTTCATTCATTCATCAAATCTGATCCTCATGTGTATCAAGTGATGTTTTGATATTCGTTACAATTTGTAATGATGTCATCACAAACAAGATGGTGATCCAAGCAAGAGACGAGCCAATATATTGACAATTGTTTGTCATTCTGGTTAATACTATAGCATTCTTTCACCAGAGGGTACTATAAATAAATTTCACCTACAATATTAATAAATATATCAAACAAAATTAGGACTCCATTTTGGAACCAAAAGAAAATTATTTTCACTACAGTCCAATGCAAAGTGCCTGACTACCATAACTGTTTTTCCCGTCTTTCGTTGCTTTTGTATTTCCAGGATTCAGCAGGGATTCATCAGGTTGTGAGTTCAAATCCCAGTAACCCATTGCTAAAATTGTTGGGCCCTACAGCAAGGCCCATGAGCGTCATCTGTCCCAGCTCACTTTGCATAAAGACATCTGCAAAAAGAATAAATGTAAATCTAAAAACAATAAGAACTAAAACATCATAACACAAAGTAGAAAATTGGACATAATTTAAGGTAGAAAGGTTGGAAAGACTCAAGCAATGTACTGAAGACCACTATAAAGTTAATGTGTAGACAATAGGGCAAACCTGGCTGGTGCATAAGGGAAGAGGACATTTGCATTTAAATTAGTGCAAGTTCCAGAAATCCTATCGAACCAGAGATGTAGCAAAATGTTAAGTGGAGGAAGTGGGAAGGAACTGATGAAAGCCCTTTGAGGATAGAGACAAAGAAGGAAGCAAATGGATGAGACTCATTTTAATGGAGAGGAATAAAAGACTTACAGTTACTTTTTTTTAGCTGGCCCTTGAGAAAAAGCATAGATCTAGCGTAAACCTTGTCCTTCCTCTCTTTCACTGTCTAGACAGCGTATAGCTCTCTTCTACCACTCTATCACCTCCGTGCTTCGTCCTTGATGTAATGATCTCTTGGTATTTTTTATCCTTAAAAATAGAGAAGCAACGCTGACACCTTGACTTCTTCCTTTAAGGTGCATCTCTATCTAATTCCTTTGCGGCTGTAATAGTTCAGATTCATAGCTTTTGCTTCACATATATGTATCAAGCAGGTGTGTAAGACAGTTTTCATCAATCTTTATCACCATGGCTTCTAATGCCCACTGGAGAGCGAGAGAGAGCGAGAGAGAGATACCCTGACCCAATATTATCACACTCTCTTCAAGAACTGACTATCTACCTCTCCACTTTGAGGAAAATAGTGATTACGGTTGAGGGCCTGACAAAAAAAAAGTGCCTCAAGAATCTATCGACATTAAAGGGCAAACTAAGAAGGATGTGGGCCAATATATTCAGCCAGGAAGCTCCTGTAAGCGTTCACCTGTATGTTACATTCAAATATATGCTAATGTAATGTGTAGGCTTTTAGGCTATATTTAAATATGAATCAAGGTTTTTTTTACTCTGAAGTCTACTTTCTTTTTGAAAAGAAAGTCAATAGCTGGGCTTATATCCAGGTAAATGTTTTTTTTGTTGATTAGGCAGTTGCAACAGGATTAATCTGTAATATTTTCCATGCACTGTATCTTTTTGAGTTTAGACATATGCACTTGGTGGTGAGAAATGAATGCAGGAAACTTTGACATCGATGTGAAACTTTCTTTTTAGCAGGCTACAGAAAATGATTCATTATGAATAAAACAATTAAAGTCATCCATCCATCCATCTATTTCCTATACTGCTTATCATACATCGTGGAGTCTATCCCAGAGAACACTAGGTACAAGGCAGAGGACACCCTAGGCGAGTTACCAATACATTATAGGGCACAATCTCATACACACACAGTCACACATCAGTCTACAATGCATGACTTTTTTGGGGGAGGACACTGAGGTCTGAAGTACCCAGATGAATCCCTTGTAGCAGAGGGACAACACAGGGTGGAAGTGGGAACTGAACCCCAAGCCCCATAGGTGGCATATTTTTTTTATTGCAAATAATGTTCTATCACTATTTAATAGAAACTATTTATGAATTCTAATCTGATGCTCACAACTGAAATAACAATCTTTCATCATCTTTCATCATCACCAGTGGTACAATTATTCCACTGAATCGTCCCATCCTATATAACCTGCCTCCAGGTCTGATTCTTATTCTGTCTATCACACACAAACACAAACACAACTCCTATCTTTCTTACATGTACTGCCTGCTGTTTTCACACACATTCAAAAAATAATCTCTCTCTCTCTCTGTCTCTCTCTCTCTCTCTCTCTCTCTCTCTCTCTCTCTCTCTGTCTGTCTCTCTCTCTCTCTCAGTGATTTGTGTCTTGAGGCCAGGCTTGGAGAAAAAGTGCATATTCTTACGCCATCCACATCCGAGAGGAATCGTTAGTCACAAGATTGAGAGCTAAGGGCAAACAAACAGCATGAAAAATCCTCATATTTCTCGAGTGCCATGGATCATGGCATATAAATGTTAGAGATGGAGATTTGAGTTAGGAACTCAAGTCTAAAGCAAGCTATTGCCGTGACTCAACTCAGACTATAGCCTGAGGACTAGAATCTAAAAATTTCTGCCTTAGATTTAATAATAATAATAATAACAACCCAGAATTTATAAATTAGGATGACCAACCAAATAGAAATACTTTTTTTGGACTTTGTGTGCTGATTTGTCTGTCTTTTTCATATCTGCCTTGTGCAATAATATTGTGTGCATCTCATAGCAATAATTCAGTGAAATATGGAAGTGGGGCAGTTTTCATGACATGGTTTCATTTTGTATGAAGGATTGTGTTTACTCTTATGTATTACGATGAAGTGAACATTGTTACGGCTACCAGTTACTGTCTACACACGTTACAAGTTATACCTATTATTGTTCAATACAGCAGAAAACATGACCAATGGGAACTAGAGTCTGTTGCAGATTTTTATACTGTAAATAGTGTTTCATTATGTTTTAGGGTTTAGTAATGCAGAAAGACATTGGTGGGATTATTATATTAGTGATAAGCATTGCTAATTTTAAACAACAGAAAATAACTATAAATATGAAATAGAAATTAATTCCCTCTACACCATATTTTACACACAAAAATAAAGCTGCACATGAAAATATCTGTTCGTAATGATACAACATTCAATTAGGTTTTTGAAATAAATTCATTATTATGTGTCAGGATTAACTGTCAGCCCCTGCATACACACACCTGAGTCATTTTAATGTCTAATATTTATTTTTTTTGTGTTTTCTTCATGTTCTTGTGTTTCTGTCTTTGTTAGTTCTTGTTATTCTAGTCAATGTTCCAAGTATTTGTTTATGTGTTGCACTGATACTGTGCTGCATTCCAAAAATGTCAAAAACGTAATGGTCATTTATATGTCCACACCCCTTCTTCTTAATTTAAACATCTTTCTTTGAAAACATGATTTTTTTTTTTTTTTTTTTTAACGGAGTCAGCTAATTAACTAACACATTATCTTGTGTTAATTCATTTTTAAACAAGAATGGACAAGTGGATTAGTCACAGTAATGTCAGTTGTATATCAAAGGAGCAAAAACATAAGTGTAATTTGGAAGCTACTTTCGGTTACCCTGCTACAGACCCACATCCAAACCACACACTTCACAAAAACTACCATGAAGATTATGGTCATAGGGGGCACAGAGGCTTAGTAGTTAATACTGGGCTGTTGGGAGTTCACCTTATGTGGATGAAATTTGTATATTTGTTTGGGGGGTTCCTCTAGGTTCTCTGATTTCATCCCTGTTCCAAAGACATGCATTCTAGGCTGACTGCCATGTTTAGATTGTTTGTAGTGTGTGAGTGTGTATGTTATTGTGCCTTGTAATGGGCTGGCAGCCTGTCCAAGGAATCCCCTGCCTTGTGCCAAGAGTTCCCTGGATAAACTCCAGTTTTCCTGTGACCCTGTGAAGGATAAACGGTTGAGAAAATGGAAGGATTGTAGATACAGTTCTCTAAACCCTCTCAAAACAAGTAAGAGCTTGTGGACAGCTTCAACAAAACACTTCAGTATTGGTCATCTAATTCAAATTTGTTATGCCCCCGAAAGAGTTTTGTATCGAGTGTATCAAATAAAACCATCTGCAGAAAAGCTGGAGAAGCCATTATGAGAAATCTTTGACCATTAAAATCTTCCAGAATCTTCCATTCCCTTCTCTCCTCTCCTCTCCCGCTTTCTCTCTCATCTAGCTCAGCAGGTAATGTGTTAAGCTCATTTTCTATCCTAACAGCTTATGTGTTTGCGGACACACACTGCTCATGCTTCTTCCATCATTCCTCTTTTCCTCTGATTATGTAAAGTCAATAATGGATGGAGAAACACACATATATGTAGCACCATCCCTCTTTTTCCGCCAGTCTGTAGTAGTCTTTTGATCCCAAGCACTGACAGAAGTGACAGAAACATTTAGCACTCTCCTTAAGTGCCACTGGTGGGAAAAAAATTGTTTCACAATGATCTGAGGCGAGTCAAAACGGAGAAAAGTAGAACGTAGTAATCAAGGCAAGTTTGCTGCTGTGTTTAGAGGCAAAGGTCTGGAGCTGGAAGCACTCACCACAGTTGGAGACAATACTATGTTTAAGGACAAAAAAAAGAAATAAAAAGTGAAATGTCTGACCAAAGAGTCATAAATAAATTGTGCCTTGGAAGGATGTAGAAGAATTTATGATTAAAGGGGGTGTGTGATATTAGGGGTGTCATGTAGTAGACAGTGCATGTGAGCAGAGATTTAACATTTTTTATTTGTCATGAATACAGTTATTTACAGTATAAAATCTGCAGTTAAATGAAAACCTAGCCTACTCCTCCCCCTGTACTGTGCATATAAATAATCAAATTTAAGTTACTTAAGTTAACAAAGGTAAAAAATTAATGAATAGAAATAACAAATAGAAGTAATAGAATGTGATGTGCAGTATGTTACATATTACATGTAGTAGCATGATGATTCCTTTTACATGTTACATGTAGTAACTACGTTGGACTATTTTGTTTTGTACTTCTTCTCGGCCACCGTAAGTAACAGTTCAGAATGTGCAGACTGAAAAGTGATGTATTTAAGGTGCAGGTGTGTTACATGTAGTAAACAAGGTTGTATACTCGATTACTACATGCAAACAAGGATCACTGTATACAAGAATGCAGCGGATGGTAGCTCCTTGAAAATGGCATTTATATATTATTTTAATTATTAATTTAATCATGTGGAGGCTTGGTGACTTAGTGTTTAGTGCATCTCTAGTTTCCTCTTCCAGTCCACTGATATGTCCTGCAGGCTGATTGGAATCTCTAATTTGTCTGTAGTGTGTGAATGTGCCCTGCATTGGTCTGGCACCCCATCCATGGTGTCCGTCTTGTGCCTCAAGTCCCCTGGGATAGACTTCAGGTTCCCCTGCAACTCTGTGCTGGATAAGCGGTTCAGAAAATTGATGGATACATAGATTCAATTTTGTTTGTTTAATTCAATACACACATTGCTGATATTATCATATCATTTCTAATGATATTTTTATAATTTTGGTATATTATTATTATATATTTTGGTATATTTTGGAGTATGTTCCAGTGTACTTTGCTGTGTAGTTTCTTTGCAAAGAGAAATATTCAATTATTATTATTATTATTATTATTATTATTATTATTATTATTATTATTATTATTATTTCTGGTTCATCATGGTGCTTCTATCTCCCGTTCATTCTTGATTCAAATAATATCTTATACAAAGATTGTGATTTGACTCAAACAGTTGAGATTTTTATGTTCATTTTAGTTTCTTTGTTATGAAGTAAACACTGTTTGCTTGTTCAAAAAAAAAAAAAAATCTAATTGCTACAGGTCATCAGCACTAATCAAACACATCTTAATTGGTGAGGCTGCTGTAGAATTTTTTTTATTACATTAAGATACCTACCATAGTAACAGTGCAATTTTTTTTTGCACATTTCTAATCCACACAGAAGCTTATCTGCACTTTTCTTCTGCTACCACAGAAGGAGATGACAACTTACTAAAGGTGTTTAAGGCCTTGTGTACGTGTGGCCAGATAGTGTTAATTCTCCCAAATGGAGTGTGGTTTTCGGCTCTGGATCTGTCGATCGATTGTGCTTCTCGATAAGATTAGACCTTTTGGGGGCTAGTTTTACAGGAATGCATGCTGCTGGCTCGCTTGTTAGTCAGTAAGTGAGTAAGAGTGTGTGTGTGTGTGTGTTTGGGGGGTGTAAAACCCCAGGAGCAGGTGCCTGTTGTCTCCTCCTCTCTTCCTCTTGATCACTGTCCAAGGACACATATCCCTTGGCTCTCTTTCACACCTTCATTCACCTCTCTCTCTCTCTCTTTAACTCTCTCTTTCAGTATCCATTCCTCGATCATTACCACAGCCAGTATAATTGGACAGCTCAGCTTTTTTTTTTTTTTTTTTAAATACGATAATGCAGACAAGATCATCACCTTTAATGAAGTGGATATTCCAGTGTACCCAAGCAAAGAACTCAAGAGATTTTCTCAAAGGGACAGAGTTTTATCAATTGATTATGTACGATCCATCTTGTTTAAAATGTATGTAAAATGTTCATGTTACATCCCTGAGGTGTTTTCCCACTAATAATATGCTAAGAAATGTTTTATTCCTTTAACACTATAACCATTTATCTATTATTTTGTTGCTGTTTTGTTGATTTTTTTAAAATTAATTTTTAAATAAATTGTACATGATGATTTTTAATGCAATGGGTGGAGGCAGTACAGAACAGGACATGAAGAGACTGAACAAGCTGGTTAGGAGAGTCAGCTCTGTCCTGGGCTGCCCACTGGACCTGGTGCAGGAGGTGGGTGAGAGGAGGATGTTAGCCAAGTTGAAATCTATTATGAACAAAACCTCTCACCCCCTGTATGGGACTGTGGAGATCCTGTGTAGCTCCTTCAGCAGCTGACTGCTATGACCCCAGTGTAGGAAGGAGCGCTACCGCAGGTCATTCATACCAGCGGCTGTCAGACTTTACAACATTGCACTACAGTGATGTTCTAATGTGCAATATTTTATAATTTTATATAATCTTACTTTCTTTTATTATTTGTATTGCTATTAGTGTATTACTATTTGTATGGTGAAATATTTTTTATTTATTTTTTTGTTTTATAATTTTACATGATTTTCTTTTCGTTTACTATTTTTGTATTTCGTATCTTATCTTAATTTATATCTATATTTTATAGAGGTATGTTGTGGCATCTCTGCAAAACAAATTACTTCCTTTTGTCAATTGCAAGGCAACAGAGCTGTCATAAATTTAACACATAATAATACAGTTATATATATATATATATATATATATATATATATATATATATATATATACAGGGGTTGGACAATGAAACTGAAACGCTTGGTTTTAGACCACAATAATTCATTAGTATGGTGTAGGGCCTCCTTTTGCGGGCAAAACAGCATCAATTCGTCTTGGGAATGACAGATACAAGTCCTGCACAGTGGCCAGAGGGATTTTGAGCCATTCTTCTTGCAGAATAGTGTCCAGGTCACTACATGATGCTGGTGGAGGAAAACGTTTCCTGACTCGCTCCTCCAAAACACCCCAAAGTGGCTCAATGATATTTAGATCTGGTGACTGTGCAGGGCATGGGAGATGTTCAACTTCACTTTCATGTTCATCACACCACTCTGTCACCAGTCTTGCTGTGTGTATTGGTGCATTATCATCCTGATACACAGCACCGCCTTCAGGATACAATGTTTGAACCATTGGGTGCACATGGTCCTCCAGAATGGTTCGGTAGTCCTTGGCAGCGACGCGCTCATCTAGCACAAGTATTGGGCCTAGGGAATGCCATGATATTGCAGCCCAAACCATCACTGATCCACCCCCATGCTTCACTCTGGGCATGCAACAGTCTGGGTGGTACGCTTCTTTGGGGCTTCTCCACACCGTAACTCTCCCGGATGTGGGAAAGACAGTGAAGGTGGACTCATCAGAGAACAATACATGTTTCACATTGTCCACAGCCCAAGATTTTCGCTGCTGGCACCATTGAAACCGACGTTTGGCATTGGCACGAGTGACCAATGTTTGGCTATAGCAGCCCGGCCATGTACACTGACCCTGTGGAGCTCCCGACGGACAGTTTTGGTAGAAACAGGAGAGTTGAGGTGCACATTTAATTCTGCAGTGAGTTGGGCAGCTGTGGTTTTATGTTTTTTGGATACAACCCGGGTTAGCACCCGGACATCCCTTTCAGACAGCTTCCTCTTGCGTCCACAGTTACTCCTGTTGGATGTGGTTCGTCCTTCTTGGTGGTATGCTGACATTACCCTGGATACCGTGGATCTTGATACATCACAAAGACTTGCTGTCTTAGTCACAGATGCACCAGTGAGACGTGCACCAACAATTTGTCCTCTTTTGAACTCTGATATGTCACCCATAATGTTGTGTGCATTGCAATATTTTAAGCAAAACTGTGCTATTACTCTGCTAATTAAACCTTCACACTCTACTCTTACTGGTGGTGGAATGTGCAATCAATGAAGATTGGCCGCCAGGCTGGTCAAATTTAGCCATAAACCTTCATTGTCCAACCCCTGTATATATATATATATATATATAATAATTGTTGGCTTTCAGTGTGAGATGATTTACCTCTGTTTGGATAACCACACAGAATTTTAGTGGTGGAAGAAATTGTAGATATTTATGAACAGGCACTTGGGGTGAACAGGCACTTTGTGTAAACTATTTAATATAGTAATAGTATATAGTAATAAATAATAACTTTTATTTTAGGCAAACATATACATAAACATATGTATATATGTATATAGACATATAAAAATATATATAATATAGTTCAGCCCATATGTGACACTTGATGTTGGGATATTTATGGCTTAGTTATGGTGAATAAATACATCATTATTACAAGGCAGAAATTTTTTTCATTGATTTTGCCTAACTTTGGTTTCATACTGATTGCAAAACTTCACTTGTGGGGAAAAAAGTCTGATTGTCAAGGGCCAGTCCTTACTACTCTAATAATATATCTCTAATTCCTGAACAGTTCCTGAGTTTAATGGGAAAAATGAGGGCAAAACTGCTTTCATCAGGGTCTTTAAAGCAATATGGAAGTAGACCTTGTCATAATCAGTGCCACTAAAATATCCAGTGTGTACAAATACTGTATACACATCGAGTTTCTTTGTTCTAGCCTTGTGTGTGTGTGTGTGTGTGTGCGCATGTGCGTGTGTTTTTTCTGGTCCTAAAATGAAATGTACTCAGCCCCACAGAGCTCAGCTTCCCATTTTCCTACAAGGTTACTTACAAGGTGTAAGAGGTGTAAGAGTTGTGTGTGTTTATTTCACATTGCAAAATATATGAGGAGATTGGTCCATAAAAACACAAGACTCAAATCAATTCTGTATTTGTGTAAAAAGCTGTTGCAGCAGGCTGCAACATTAAAGCAGCGGCTCAAACAATTTGTATCACATTTTATTGTCTTGAGCAGGGAAGCAAAATAAAACAAACAAAACGATAACTATATGTTATCTATATTACCTAATAGCTAATATAGATAAATATAGATTTAACTGGCTGTTCCTATTTCTCAAAGGGAAATCAGTTAGCTTCTCTTGAATGTTAAAAGAAATACAACAACTTGATGCACGAACACTTCTGCTTTATAACCACGATGGCACTATTGTTCCAGCTCGTCTGCTATAATGACAATGGCACTATTTTACACCTGCCGCAGCCGTTCATTATATTGTCAGGTCAACTCTGTCTTTGAACTCAATTTCCCAGAACACACCATGGCCTATAAACATGGCCACCATGAACTACAATCCCCAGGTCCACACACCACAGGCATGGTCACAGACTCTGGGAGTCTAAACACACACACCTGCTGCCAGTTACACACAAACTATTTAAAAGAGAAATTCAGTCACTTTGATGGAGTTTGCAAAATAAATGTTCAGCAGTGTATGCTTGGTCTATTTTCCAGGTTTTTGTTTGTTTGTTTGGTGTTTTAAATCTGTTCATTATCTGTTTTTCAAATTCTAGTTCTTGAAATGATTTCTGATTTCCTGATCAGCTGAACCTCTGCCTATTTTTAACCTTGAACTTAAATTAATTAAGTGAATTAGTGAATTAAACTGCACTTGAATGAAAATGCAAAAATAAAGCTCCATATAGTAAGCTGGAGCAAGGCATCAAGCTGTATGATTCATTATACTTAAATACTGATGAAGGTAAGGAAATAGTGAACAACTTTAAAGACCAACACTGCAGACCAAGTGGACTGGAACTCCACTCACTCATTAAAACTTCTCTATTTGATATTGATCATGATTCAGTCCTGTGACCTTCTCCCAGCAATCACATTTAGGGGCTTTGACTTATGAAAACAATTGTAGATCTCTATGAAAAGATCTATCAAAAAAGAGGATGAATTTTTTACTTGGATCAGAAATGCACCAACAAAGA
Source organism: Hemibagrus wyckioides (assembly GCF_019097595.1). Lineage (NCBI taxonomy): Eukaryota > Metazoa > Chordata > Actinopteri > Siluriformes > Bagridae > Hemibagrus > Hemibagrus wyckioides. The sequence goes on from NC_080735.1 coordinate 11,565,295, forward strand.
AAAATCTACCTGAAGCTAATTAAAGTCATGGGAGAAAGAGAAGGTGGAAGGAACAGATAGGGGTCAATAGAGGGAGAGGAAGTTACTGGAAAGGGCAAGCAACAGCAAAAATAAGCAAAAGAGAGTTGTATAACAGGATATTGTTGTTTTAGATATGAACTCAAAATTCTTGTTTGTTTAGTTTAGATTTTTTTTTTTTAGATGGATTGAGAAATTATTAGGATTTTTTTTAGGACAGTGTTTATCTCCCGTTGTTCCAATGTTCAATGTCTATCTTCATGTACAAAGGTACAATATTTATAATATGTACTGAACTGCAGGCTAAAAAGCTCTATGGTGACCTGAATAAATAAATAATAACTTTAATTTTAGGCAAACATATACATAAACATATGTATATATGTATATAGACATATAAAAATATATAATATAGTTCAGCCCATATGTGACACTTGATGTTCAGATATTTATGGCTTGTTTATGGTGAATAAATACATCATTATTACAAGGCAGAAATATTTTTCATTGATTTTGCCTAACTTTGGTTTCATACTGATTGCTAAACTTCACTTGTGGGGAAATAAAAAAATCTGATTGTCAAGGGCCAGTCCTTACTACTCTAATAATATATCTCTAATTCCTGAACAGTTCCTGAGTTTAATGGGGAAAATGAGGGCAAAACTGCTTTCATCAGGGTCTTTAAAGCAATAATAAAATTTAAATTTAGAATTTAAAGCAGGCTAAAAAGCTCTATGGTGACCTGAACTGAGAACTACAATCTGATGAATCTAGATTTTTTTTTCTTTTTGTGAGAAACAGCAGGAGAAGACTGAGCGTTGTAATGGAATTAGAAGGTGCTTCAACAAAGTATTAGTTTGGAGGTGCACACATATGCAACCAGGTTATGGTAACTTTTTTTTCCCCCCACTAAAATGTTTCTGATTGTATAAATCTGGTAGTTGTAAAATTTCTAACATGATTAACCTCTGTTATTATTATTATTATTATTATTATTTTTTTGTTTTGTTTTGTTTTGTTTTGTTTTGTTTTGTTTTGTTTTGTTTTGTTTTGTTTTGTTTTGTTTTGTTTTACTTCACAAAACCATACTATTTTAACAAGGTTGTCTAGAATCTTTATATCCATTGTATACAAGAAATGGCAATGGGTGTGCTTTTATAGGAAGCTAGGAAATAACAGGCTGTTGTGATGCAGTCTAAAGTTGATGAATTACAATAATGTTGCAGTTCTTTTATACCATAACAATTTATCAAGTTATTTTTTTTTAATAATTAATGGACTATACATTGTCCATTTACAGTTACACTGTATGGGTAGACATTTATGGACGTTCAACCATGGGTTAGATTTATTGCATTTGCATTTACTTATCTAGAGGGGCTGACATTTATCTAATTTTATACAACTTGGAGGTTGAGGGTTTGGGGACTTGCTCAAGGGCACAGCAGTGGCAGCTTGGCAGTATTAAGATTTGAACATAAGCAATAAGCTACCATATGTTACCATCATGTGGTTCTTTCCCAAGCTGTTTCCACAAAGTTGGATTCATAAAATTTTCTAGACTGCCTTAGCATGCTTTAGCATTACAATTTCCCTTCACTGGAACTAAGAGGCACAGACCTGTTCCAGCAAGACAATGCCCCTGTGCACCAACAGAAGTCCATTAAGACATGTGGGTTGAAGTGGGAAAAACTTGAGTGTCCTGCACTGAACGCCTTTGAGATGACCTGGAACACCTACTGTACCCCAGATGTCTTCACCTCAGTCCCAAACCTCACTAATGTGGACAGTCCAGTTTTCCCACTTTCATAGAAATCCACATTATCTATAGTATCTAAGTTGAGATGTGCCTATTGTTCCTATATATTAGAAAAGTTCCTTGTAAGTTGACTAACAGTTTCAACAGCAATCCATTCAGGGAACACACAGACCCAAGATAAGTCTCCATGCAAGCTTTTATTTCTATATCATGGCTTGGCACAGTCTGTTAAAATCAATTTAAAGAAAACAAATAGAACTGCAGCTTTTCAGCTAAGTCGCCACTTCTGTTGCTTGGGTTGGCATTTACTCACAGAGAGAGAGAGAGAGAGAGAGAGAGAGGGAGGACTCAGGTGTGCAGTGTTAGTCATTACCACTCTAACTCATCCTTGACCACCTCTTTTCCAGTGCACACCTCCCCAAAAAAAACACACACACACACACACACACCCTCACCTGATCCATTGTAAACTAAATAAAGAGTTGAATCTTTAAGCCTTTTCATCGACATCAACTTTCTTGACATTTTGTCCCATTGAGCACTTGAGGACTGTGGCATATCAAAATATTACAAGGCAAAATCAACCTTCTGCATGACTGTAAGAAAACTGCATATTCAGAGGATCAGTGGGATTAAAGGATAAATGGATCAGACAATGAATACTTGCAGGACGGCTTAAACACAAGGTAGGTCTAGTGAGGAGCTGCAGTTCTCATATTTTTTCCCATCTATATTTGAGATCATTCATGGTTTCACTGACTGCTTTGTGACTAGTATTTGTGTAGTGTACCATTCTTCTGTTCTGTTCTAGTTCAGACTCCCACACTTTTATTCCAACACACATTTCAGTTAGTCTGCCTCCATTCAGAGACTGGATAAACATGTCTGTTCAATCAATAAATGTAAATAAAACTGAGATTGATATGTGGAGACATAAAAAGCTCCATAGATGCCGTAGATGCCTTATTAGTTGTTGTTAGGAGCAAGAATTTCTCATAAGACAACAGATGCAACTCTACCATCTGATCAAATGAGCTTTTTCTCCATTTTATATTCAACTGATTATCTAACTGATAATCTTGCCCTTATCTACTGGAAACTTGGGCAAACCAGTGGTGTGTAAGCTAATATCAATTCACAGTGAGACTACACTGATCAGAACAGAAAAGTATGAGCAAGTGTTTTAGTGCTGTTAATACTATTAACACTTAGTCACCAAATCAGGGGAAAATAAGGATTTTTTTTATATATTAAGAGCCAAAACGTAAAGTGCCATAAAGCTATAACATGGCTGATCCAGTTCATCTCTCATATTCACATTATTTTATGTCTCTAGGACTTGTTTTAGGAAGAAGAAGAAGAAAGTGCTTAGGACCCTAATAGTAGCTTACTGATAATATATGATAAGACATATAAATACAGCCTACCTGATGAACTCTGTCCACATCTCTCAATCACAAATCCAAGTATAAATCCTAAAACTGATCTTCCTAAATTTCAAATGCTTGAAGCGTATTAACTAAGAACTGAGGCTGAGCTAAAGATTAGCTGAACGGTATTACACAGAATACTAAGAGGAAAACAGATATTTTCAGGGCTTTCTTCCATGACAAATGATTCCTCCTTCTCTTGTTTTGAAGTGTCAATGATTCTACATCTAAAGGTAAGAATGGCAAAATTTTTGCAAAACATCTTCATACAACATACGGAGAAACGAAGAGGGTGTCACCTTTAACCTGTTAAATCCTAGCATGAAAAACCATCTTCACATCTAAAAGAACAGATTTACCCTTCATTATACCTCAACCTTCCGATATCTCAAACTAAGTTCACAGCTAGCTTATCAACAACTCCGCAGCGCACCATCTGTGAACAAAGGCCTTCAGTATGACCCACTTCTGCTCCCATTCAAAATTCATTATCCTCTCACTTGCTCTCTTATTGCTCACTGTGAAGCAAACAGACTCTGAAGTATATAGACGCTGAAACAGTCAGAGTTGTGACTAACAATTTGGAGACTTAATTTAGCGTCTTTCTGCTCCGCACATGGTGGCTAAACATAGCCAAACGTCTCGAGCCGTAAAAGCAAACGGAAATAGTTTGAAGTACAAACAAAGGAAACAAGGTAGGCACCAACAACATTTTAAATAAGCAACTTTATTCAAATAAGAAGAAAAGAGAGCTCATAAAAGCAGTTTATATTTTCCACCGAGGACCCTTGCTGCCTGGTGCCTAGGAGAGCGTTTCCGAAAAACTCCAGAAACAGCAATGATAAAAAAAGAGGAAATAGAAAGTGAAAATATGGAGCAATTCCCAAGGGAGAAGTGGGATCATTATTTGCCGAGTGTGACAGCCAAAAAAATGGCACTGAGGAAACACAAGTTTATGGGATGAGGCATATTTCAGGTCTGAAACTGGTTCCAAACAAGGTTATAGGAGCAAATTTTTTCATTAAATGTTCCAACCAATGTGCAGTGGGATGTAATAAGATAGTACAGTGCCCAAAGCAATGCACCTTGGAATGACAGAGTCAGGCTGCAGTACATTTCTGAAAATAATAAAGCAAATAATATGTGGGTTACTACATTGTGGGTTACATGCTACTTGTTTGATACAGAGAAACTAAAGTAAAATGGTAAAGAAGTGCAGACTAGTGATGTTACCAATTTATTTTTATATTTAAGGCACTGAATACATGTACTGCTACAACATAGGACAGAAGAGCAATGCACCAGGCATCAGAATCTGTTTTATTATTTTTATTATTATTTTAAATTTAATTACACATGAACATTCAATGTTCAAAGGAAATTTTCAAGTGGCTTTGTCAGTCTGTTTTCCTTTTCATATTCCTTTTCCAAATTGTGAGAAGACCATAAGACAATTTCAGTATCCTTTTATACTTCGATATCCTTTTAAAAGATTCATAATTTGCAAAAGCCTAGGAAAACCCTTCATATTATGAAATCATTAAATTTCCTGCATCTTTGTTGGGTGAGGAAAATGTTAGTTATGTATGAGCTAGCAACATTTTAGACATCTATGGAAAACATTGTTTTTTTTTCTTTTCTTTTTTTTTCTTCACCAGCAAACTTAGCATGGTAGCTTTAGCAACCTTTAACTTAAAAAGTTCCCAAATTGTTTTAGTGAATTCTACAGTATTTTACACTTATTATCATTACTTTTAGGTGTTTATGCATGTTCACTGATAACGTTATTAAAACACAGCTGTTTATTCCTGTAAGACTGTTATAAAAATGCATTGACTTATATACATGATTTTATGCATTGCACTGGTGGTGGAAGCTCAAGTGGTTAAGGCTCTGGGTTGTTCATTGAAAGATCGGGGTTCAAGCCCCAGCACCACCAAGCTGCCACCATTGGGACCTTGAGCAAGGCCCTCATCCCCCCGTTTCAGGGGTGCTGCCTGTGCTCTAACCTAACCTCTCCAACCCTGGGGTAGGTGAAGAAAGAATTTCATTTTCATTTTAATATGTATGTGGCAAATAAAGGCTACTACTTACTGCTACATGATCACCATTTGACCATGACCATTTTTCAGGAATTCAACCATAGCAATATCCATGGGTTTTTCCCACATCACACACAACTTTCTAGTTAAAAGTTATAACTACAAAGATATTACTGTGCAATAATGAATAGTGAAGATCAAACTCGACTCTAAACTATCTAATATCTGCTGCAGTCTGTCCCCAAACCCCAAAATAAGGCATGTTTTTTAAATGCCAAACTGCTCTGAGAAACACTTCCAGATGTAAAGTACTTAAAGGCCTCATTTATGAAACATGAGAAAGCAGTGCTTAATGAGGAAGCAAAATGAAGATGTAAATGCTTCAAGCAGGATGAATTTTTATTTCCCAGAGTCAGATTATTGACCCTTAAGAATACCAAATGAGGAAACCTGACGCTGAAAACCACTCTAGGTCAAAAGAAACTAGCAGTGAATCAGAAATCTTTTAAAAGTATATTACATGCGTATTGTTAAAAATTGGAAGATCATAAAATCATAATAATTTAGGATATGTGTAGACTTTGTAATTGTTTCTAATATACTTTTATTGTATATTAATGTTGCATAAGAAGGAAAAAATAACTGCAAAGTAAAAGAAAGAGGCCCAAGAAATACTGATTAAAAAATCCTGTTGATTACGAGAAAAAGAAACTTGCACAGGATTATACATGTATAGCATGTATCTGGCGAATAAGTGACTTTTAATTATGTTTGTCGAAGATGTTTAAGAGACATGGAATGAGGCATGATGGCAAGCAAAATATTCATTTGATAAAAAGAGAAAAAAGGGAAAAGGGGTGAAAAAAAATGAGAAAGCAGCTACAGTAGATGCTGAACACATGAAAAACATGGGAGAAAAAAACAGACAGTACAAGAGTGAGAATAAGAGAAAGTAAAAGAAAAAAATAAATAAAACAGATCATTAATAGCGAGAGTGCTCTTTCAACCAGTGACTAAGAACAACCCAGCTAATGAAACCAAAGAAATAAACCAAAGCCATTAACGCAAGTGCATACACATCTGCTTTACTTACAATTGATAAATGAGTACAATGGCGTTTGCTTTTTAATTTCACTCGACCATAACGTTACGCTGTGAGCATTGTGATTTATTTCCACAAACTGAACAGCCAGCTGGTGTGTTAGCCATAGAGAGAGAGAGAGAGAGAGAGAGAGAGAGAGAGATAGATAGATAGATAGATAGATAGATAGATAGATAGATAGATAGATAGATAGATAGACAGACAGACAGATAGAGAGATAGATAGAGAGACAGACAGACAGACAGACAGACAGACAGACAGATAGATAGATAGATAGATAGATAGATAGATAGATAGATAGATAGATAGATAGATAGATAGATAGATAGATAGATAGATAGATATTAGGAAGTTCAGGCAGCAATTTTGTTGCCCTGCTTCAAGTTGAAACCTCCCCCTGTAAACCGGGCTCCATCAATGCGTTGAGGCACGATCATAGGTAGCCCAGCCTGCGCCATACTCCTTTCCTTTTCCCTGGGGGAAGATAGATGACAGAAAAAAAGTTAAAAGGTGCAGTAAGAAGAAATCGAACCTCACCATCATACAGGGATCAGTAATTTTTTTTTTTTTTGTTCCCAGCTCTGGCAGCAATTGTGTCAGTCCTGTGTGATTAAAAACAATAAAAACACTGCAGTTCTAAATCACTGCTCATGATCCTGATGTAAGTATGCTGGAAAGTAACCATGACAACAAGTTTACGGTAGGCCTACTGTATCTACTCTATGCTACACAATAACAAAGTAACTATCAGTTCAATAAAGTAAATTTATTATAACCATGCAGTAATTGTGTACACAGCCTTGGGATGACATCATCTCATATAAGGGTAGTCTATATTTAGCATAGAATGCTGGGTACAAATTTATGTAAAACGTACAGAATGCACATTAACCTTGTTAACCTTGTTGTTACAGCCTTAATCACAGCCAGATAATTCTTGCTGAGAAGTCTTAATTCCAGAAAATAACAAGAGGAGTGTACTTTGCCTGTGTACTGTCTCATGCTTAAGGTAGTTATGTATATACTGCATAATGCATACTAGATTAAAGTGAGGGTTCATCCCTTCAAAGCATCAGAGGTGATTGAAACCTTCCTCGCCGAGACAAACATGGGTGTATAATGCAGTGTTTGGTTCAAATACTGCTGTCATGCAGCCATTGTTTCATATTATGTTCTCACCTCATACACACCAGACCTCATACACCATAAGGAGCTGACTCATAGCGTATAACTCCAGTCAGAGCTACAGGTAACTAAAGAGAAGGTCTATATGCTGCTAGCATAGTTAAGCAAGTCTCCTTCTCACTCTTTCACTCTCGCCAAGCTTACTAAGACAGCTGGACTCCACTAACATGGCTTGGATTTGGCTCTGTGTTCCCCTCTTCTCTCAGCTGGGTTGGATCTACTGACTAACTGCTCTATGGCCTCAGCCTGCTGTTTGACTGCTACTGTGGTTGAGCTGATTTCCTGTAATTGTTGGAAATGGCACTGCTCATTCTCCCTGCTGGTCAATGTGCTTTTATATGCTGTCAGTTTTCAGAGCTTATGTTTGCATCATTTAGATTATTTCCCCAGCTTTCTTCTATCAAACCACACCCTCTAGCCAGCTCTGCTCTTTCATATGACTGCTACCAAGCATGGAGAGTAAACGTTAACTTGCTTTCTCCAGGACAATGGAAGCCAGTAAATCGCATCTTTTTGTACTGCTGCTCATGCTGCATCATTAGAGTAGAGCAACTCATTTAGAGGAAAGTGCATACAGAGCCTCAGAGATGCCCACAATTGGCTTGTGGTGCTGTGATTGACAGATGAGAGATAGTAGGTCATTTCTCCCATGCAGAGAGCATGGCTGATTTTGCTCCCTAGGGCCTCCCTTAAAGATTATCCTAAAGTAAAATGTTACCTGAAACTTTTAAATTCTTTCCAAGTTGAATAGATGAAATGTACATGTGATACCTGAATTCTTAGTTCACATGTCTACTCTCTGTCTAAGTTGACATTCAAAATGTCAGAACAGTGAATTGGATACATAATATTTCCAATATTCAATACATTAACGTCATTCTTTGAATTTGTATTCTTTGTACTGTTATGGCTTAGAGTCCTTCAGTGTCAGTCATGTCATAATGCAAGCATGATCCTTTGCAAGCTGAAGCACATGCTCTTTCTCGGTTGTCTCAGTCTGACACAGGTTCCGTCTGTGCGCACACACACACACACACATACACACACTCCCAGCAGAGAACATCTGCCACCATGCAGATTCCTTTTAACTGTTCTCCAGTGAACGCTAAGCCCTCATTTCTCATTCAGTACACTACTAGTGGCAGGACATATAAACACATACACAAACACACACTCAGATGTGCAACACGCTAATGTGCACACTTCACTGCGTTTCTTCTTGATGCCACAAACTTTTTTTCTCTCCCTCTCCATCTTCATTTCTCTGCTGCTCTTTCTCTCTTGCTGTGTTTGTCCAATATCAAACGCCATCAATTAAAATTCACTGGCTGTGTAATGAGATTTCACGCTGGGAACGATGAAGACATTTGGCAACAAGCTTGAAACACACACACACAGGCGTGCGCGCACGCACACACACACACACACACACACACCAGCCACCTTTGTTTTTCTCCTTTTTCTCCTTCTAACATCCCCATCTAAATGAATATTATGCAGAAGGGTTTCAAAAGTGACTTTTGGACAGAACAGCAGACATCTGTGAAACATGCTTTGATCGAAACGCCATTCGCTTGACTTGTAGAATCAGCATCATGTGCTGCTAATTCCTTCTGACAATCGCAAAATCAAGCCACATAATTACATTTTCAGTGCTCAAGGACGCTGACGAGCGTTATGAGATGTGTGGAATAATTTAGCAAGAACTTTGAAAGAGTTTTGCTGCCTCCACTTCCAGAAGTAAATATGAGCTATGTGCTGAAATTAGGTTGTGGCCATGTTTGAACCATTTGGCAGAGATGGAGAGTCACAAGAAATGAAAAACAACAAAAACGACACCAGACACTACTATAACGATAAATAACAGCAATAGGGCCAAACTAATTTAGCTTGTGGAGATGTTTGAATTATTTGGCAGAGACAGAGTTGCAATGAGTCAAAATGACAAAAGCAGCACCAGACGCAACGTTTACAATAATAATAGCAATTCTGGCAAACTAGCAAACGTGGCAGTACATGTAATAAGGCCAAAACCCTGTCCAGTATCAATGGCAGAAGCAGCAACTACATAAGCACATTCTCCTCTAAAAACAGTGACATCATTTCCAGCTACAGAACTTGAATAGACAAAATTTCAAGATGTAGATGTGCAAAGCTGATAGTTATGATGATTATGCCAAGTATTGATCCACGTGGGTCAATAAACAACCAATAAATGCCTCATTTGTTAAAAGAAATAACCTTTGTGTCACAATAAATTATGTTCCAGCTTTCAAGCTTAGTGATTAGTATGTTTGTCTGACTTGGAAACTACTGGGACAATTCACTGCCAGACCAACAGAGGGGATGTTGGTGGGATGAATTACAATTCCTTGTTGAGTATCATGTGTTCAGGTCATGTTTCATGTCACCTGTTGATCATCATCCATAATGTGTTGCCTTATTTATACCTGCCTTTACTTTCTGTTTTGTGTGTCATGTAACGGTATTTTTATTTAAATAAAAACAAGGACATGGTTTTAATCCTGTGCATGGGTCTAAATTGCTGCAACCTCCGAAACATGACACTCACATTTCCAGGGTTGGGTGTTTGATTCCTGCCATCATTGTTTGTGCGTAAAGTTTACATGTTCTGCTTGTGAACATGCTTTGGGGTTTCCTCCATGGATTTTAGTTTCCTCCACAGTCCAAAGACATGCACTGTGGGCTGATTGGCATATTGACATATGTAAATAGGAGTGTGTGTGTGTATTTGCATTTGCTCAGTGCCCAGTGATGAGTTGGCACCCCATCCAGGGTATCCCCTGTTCTGTGTCCCAAGTCCCCATGGAACATGGGATAGACTCCAGACTCCCTCTGTAGCATAAGCTGTACAGAAAATGGATAAATGCCCCACCATTTAAATTCCATGACAAAATGTGAGACTGGATAATGTTTAATTGTGAAATTCAACTTGAAAACAGCAGGTCTATAAAGAGATACAACTCTACCCTGAAAAAATAATCCATTATTCACTTTACTTTTAATTAATTTTCATAAAATTTGAATTGTTAAAGACAGCATAAATTTTTCCATAGTATTGGTGGTGATAAAGTTGAGTTTCTGATGGTGCCTGACAGCATAGCACTGCTAGGACACTATGTACGATTATGAATTGTTTTGTTTTAAATATCAGGCTGACATTTCCCAGTATTAAGCAAGAATTTACTACTACTAAGATATTTAAAAGAATTATAACAGCCTATTAATAATAAATCAGACTAGACATTACAAGATATCCTGGAGACTTATCTAAAGTTACAGCTTTACCTGATGACTAATACAAAGCACTTTTAAACAATTCTAAATTCTAATAAAAATCTCCTCACTGGAAACTTTACGATATAAACCTATCTGTATGGAGTGTTCATCATACTTGCCTTAGTCCTAATGTATGTGTATATATTGCCAAAAGTATTCGCTCACCCATCCAAATAATCAGAATCAGGTGTTCCAATCACTTCCATGGCCACAGGTGTATAAAATCAAGCACCTAGGCATGCAGACTGTTTTTACAAACATTTGTGAAAGAATGGGTCGCTCTCAG